>NW_021230271.1:0-2559 GCF_002162155.2 Triticum dicoccoides | reverse complement strand
AAGACGCCCGACTGTGGCATCTTTTTCCTTATATTTAGTTGTTCACCTTTCGAGGCGTCGCTTCAGACACCCGATCGGTAATTATTTATGATCTGTTGGGATTTCAGGCGGACTACCGCCGTTTCCCTTTTACTGACCTTGTTATGATAATTTTGAATGTACATTGGTGAATTTATTCATGACGCATCCATGCATGCATTTGTTATATCTTACGTCCGAACTGTCTTGCGAGTACTTTCAAAGTACTCACTGGCTTGTTGATTTGGCCACATGCTGACGAAGGCGATTTCATGGATGAAGAGTTCGATAGCGAGTCCGACACTTAGAGGAGTCCCAGTCAGTCTCGTGCGACCCTGGATTTGGTCACTGTTTTATATCCGCTTCCGCTACCAAATAAATTCATCGAGCCTCACCTCGACGCTCGATGAGATGATAGACATAGAGTCTTGTATTTCTCTCCCCGCTGTGTTTTTCCACCACCGCCATATCCTCGAGTCAGTAGTATGCCTCCACACCACTGTGTCATGTCCGCCATTATGTATAATTATTGGCGTGCTTGTAATAATTTGGTTGAGCAACCGTAGTTCAACCCTGTAATATATTTTATGCTACTGGCTTATTGTATCAAGAAATTGTCTACCAGTGAGGAGGATTTCTCTCATACTGGACTCAAAAGATTGGTTTCTCAAAAAATATTTTTATTGGAAAACCGGTCGTGACATGGGCCCATCGCCCATTGCACACCTGCATGTTGCGTGGGCGGCCGGAAGCAGACCCAGCCTCCCTAATACAAGAGCAGGCGTTCTAGTCCAATCCGGCGTGCGCCGCTCAGTCGCTGATGTCACGAAGGCTTCGGCTGATACCACGACGCCGGTTGCCCATATCTTGTCCCACGTGGCGGTTAGTGCGTATAAGGTCAACGACCCAACTCAGATCAAATACCAAGATCGTGTTAAGCGTTTTATTTGATGTAACCGCGGATGCCGACCGGGGCCAGGCCCAACACTCTCCTAGGTGGTCTCAACCTGCCCGGTCGCTCTGCCACAAAGATCCAGGAGGAGGCAGGCCGAGGTGTGTAACTGTGGAGGGGGGCACCGCACACAGCTAAAAGATCAACTTGTGTGTCTTTGGGGTGCCCCTGGCCACGTATATAAAGGAGGGGAGGGAAGAGGTGGCCGGCCCAAGGGGGGCACGCCAGGTGTGGGGAATCCTACTAGGACTCCCCAGCCCATGTAGGATTCCCCTCCTCTTTCCTATTCCTAGTAGGTGAAGGAGGGAAGGAGGAAGAGGGGAGAAGGAAAGAGGAGGGTGCCGCCACCTCCTAGTCCAATTCAGACCAGCCCATGGGGGGGGGCGCTGCCTCCCCTTGTGGCCCTTCTCTCCTTTCCATTAAAGCCCATTAAGGCCCAACACTTCCCCCGGTGAATTCCCGTAACTCTCCGGTACTCCGAAAAATACCCGACTCACTCGGAACCTTTCCGATGTCCGAATATAGCCTTCCAATGTATCAACCTTTACGTCTCGACCATTTCGAGACTCCTCGTCATGTCTGTGATCTCATCCGGGACCCCGAACAACCTTCGTTACATCAAATCACATAACTCATAATACAAATCGTCATCGAACGTTAAACATGCAGACCCTATGGGTTCGAGAACTATGTAGACATGACTGAGACACATCTCCGTTCAATAACCAATAGCGGAACCTGGATGCTCATATTGGCTCCGACATATTCTACGAAGATCTTTATCGGTCAAACCGCATAACAACATATGTTGTTCCCTTTGTCATATGTATGTTACTTGCCCGAGATTCGATCATCGGTATCACCATACCTAGTTCAATCTAGTTACCGGCAAGTCTCTTTACTCGTTCCGTAACGCATCATCCCGCAATTAACTCGTTAGTCACATTGCCTGCAAGGCTTATAGTGATGTGCATTATCGAGAGGGCCCAGAGATACATCTCCGATACACGGAGTGACAAATCCTAATCTCGATCTATGCCAACCCAACAAACACCTTCGGAGACACCTGTAGAGCATCTTTATAATCACCCAATTACGTTGTGACATTTGATAGCACACAAGTGTTCCTACGGTGTTCGGGAGTTGCATAATCTCATAGTCAGAGGAACATGTATAAGTCATGAAGAAAGCAATAGCAATAAAACTCAACAATCATAATGCTAAGCTATCGGATGGGTCTTGTCCATCACATCATTCTTCTAATGATGTGATCTCATTCATCAAATGACAACACATGTCTATGGTCAGGAAACTTAACCATCTTTGATTAACGAGCTAGTCTAGTAGAGGCATACTAACACTTTGTTTTGTCTATGTATTCACACATGTATCAAGTTTCTGGTTAATACAATTCTAGCATGAATAATAAATATTTATCATGATATAAGGAAATATAAATAACAACTTTATTATTGCCTCTAGGGCGTATTTCCTTCAGTAGCTGCCCCCACCACTGTACTTTACATGATATCAATGAGGCAGAACACTCTCTCTCTTCTCCCACAATAAATCCAACTATTTCGTTCACT
>NW_021230270.1:0-454 GCF_002162155.2 Triticum dicoccoides | reverse complement strand
TATATATATATATAATATTGTCCAAAAATTGTGCCAGATGTTGAGGAGCTCTGGAATAATACCACTAGCCCCTACAAAAATTGGCATAAGAAAGTAAAATGATTTAGTATTTTTTATTAAATCAAAACAAATGTCAGAAAATAGAAAAGAAAATCAAACAGAAAAAAGGAACTACCTGGACTTACCTGGGCCACTTGCTGGCCTGGCACTATGCAGCCAACCGGCCCAGCGGTGCGGCCCACTGGCCCAACCACCGACCGTCGTCCTCCTGACGATGACAGAAGGACAGCGGCAGTGTTGGCGAGCACGGCCACGCATCCGGCCGCGGCCACGTCTCCCCGCCACCTCCTGCTTCTCCCCCTCGTCGCCTGGATCACGCGCGTGATGCCACGCGACGCCCCACACCTCTTTCACTCTCTCTCGCTCTCCCCCTCCTCTGTTCTCTCTCTCTCTC
>NW_021230269.1:0-1555 GCF_002162155.2 Triticum dicoccoides | reverse complement strand
CGGCTTGAAGTACAAGAGTCGATCACAATCATATAAGAGACAATCATATAGGCATATAGCATAGTAAATATCGTAGGGTCTGAATACTCAAAATATTGCCGCCGTTCTACAATATGAATAATTTGCATATCTGTTAATCGAATGAAAATCATGAGTAGATAATTTCTTCAGAATTCGTTACTAGTTTCAATTGGCTAGAAAATGTTCTCAACGAAACACTTTCTCTTCATGGCTACAAACCCATAATTTGACGGTCATTTTTTCTGATTTTTTCTATGTTCTAGTTTCTAGTTCTATTATTTTTAAGGAACACATCAAAATAAGGCAAATACTGAGAGCTTGAACCAATTGGCTTGAAAAAAAATATGAAATGACTGAGTTCTCTTCCTCTGTATGTCTAGTTGTCTACACACACATAATTGGACAATACAAGAATATCTAATTAGTTTTTAATGTCCATATATTTCTACAATTAGATTCTAAAACACAGACTAATCTAATACTGAAAATAAACTAACCTTTTGTTAACCGTGTGTGTGCGGCCGGCCGGATTGCGCCTGCGGTCTGCGGATCGGCACGGCGGGGAGTCGAGCCGTCGGGGACGGTCGGACGGAGGCCTTCCCTCCTCGGCGGATGGAGAGATTCGATGGAGAGGTGGACGATCTAGATCTACTGGGCAGGCGGCGGCGGCAAGAAAGTTTTTCCAGTCGCACCAACTGAGGAACGACGAGCGAGCACATTGTGGAAACGAAACGATCGTGCGTACATCGTGGTTGTGCGTATTGCTTCCAGACTCCTTGTCTTCCATGTGGGCTGTTTTTATTTTTATTTTTCCACGTATTAGGGCTGCTGGCCACGTACATGGGCTCTAGGCCTCTCGTTGTGGGATGCCGGATGGATCATAGGGGGGCGAGACAACCAGAATTTTGTGTGTACGAAGAAAATTATACATGGTACCTAATCGCTATTAAGGGGTGACGAGATCGTTAGGGGGGGTCTAGCCCCCCCTCGCCCCCCCTTAGAATCGTCCCTCCCACATATGAGATACGTGGCTGTGGATGTAACGATTTGAGAAGTGCCTGGTCGCTGTTCACGGAGGATGCCGAATTTGGACGTGAGGAACCGAAGGGGAAGTTGCCATTACCTCTCCCTTATTAACAAATTCTTATATACGATTAGCCATGAACGCCAAAGTCCAACACCTAGCTGGACTTAGAGCTAGGCTACGCACACCCGTCCAACAGACGAATCCAGCTGAGGATACGCCGGAACCCGAGGACAAGTCTCCTTCTTCTTGTTCCATGTGCATGCATGGCCGCCATGGTACGTACACCGTGTTGTGCCAAGGATGATGAGAAGATCCGAGCCGAGCCCGCAATCTTTTCTTGTATCGGCCGTACGAGATTCAGCTGGTCGAGCCAGCGATCCGGTCCACCGCCGCTGCCCCGGTCCTGTTGTGCACAATGTTCCATTCCACCGCTGTATTGACCAGACTAGCAGCGTACGTACGCACGTACGTCGCCGCGCTACTAACGTGGTCGTACCAGTAGTTTTT
>NW_021230268.1:0-573 GCF_002162155.2 Triticum dicoccoides | reverse complement strand
TTCCTGCCAAGGTATGCTCCTATAATACCATGGTTGAAACGTTTGTTCCAAAACAAAGAGCATCCGAAGGCGATGCAGTGTCACGCAAAAGATCGTAAGAAAGACGGAAAGTTGAGAGTACCCGCTGACGGTTCGCAGTGGAGAAAAATCTAGAGAAAGTACTGGGAGGAGTTTGCAGGTGACCCAAGGAATGTATGGTTTGGTCTAAGCGCAGATGGCATTAATCCTTTTGGGGAGCAGAACAGTAACCATAGCACGTGGCCTGTGACTCTATGTTTGTATAACCTTCCTCCTTGGTTGTGCATGAAGCGGAAGTTCATTATGATGCCAGTGCTCATCCAAGGCCCTAAGGAACCCGGCAACGACATTGATGTGTACCTAAGGCCATTAGTTGAAGAACTATTACAGCTGTGGAATGGAACAGGTGTACGTGCGTGGGATGAGCACGGATAGGAAGAATTTGACCTAAGGGCATTGTTGTTCGTGACCATCAATGATTGGCCTGCTCTCAATAGCCTTTCAGGACAGACAAACAAGGGATACCACGGATGCACGCACTGTTTGGATGATACC
>NW_021230267.1:0-399 GCF_002162155.2 Triticum dicoccoides | reverse complement strand
AAAAAAACAAGGCCGTGGTGTCCCACGCGCTTTGAAGATCCTAAGCGAGAGCATCCCAGTTCTCGCTATAAGCGAGATATAGCGCTGCCTCAGACTAGATTGGGACCTAGCTAAAATGGTAGAGAGGGCAAGACAATCCTGGGCCAATGCCTCCTAACCCAAGATATTTTTGTCTTTTGAATACCCTTGTTAAATGGGCTAAATCTTTAAGAAAACTAGTTTAAAACTTGTTTTGCTTGCCCTCCCAATCCATTTACCCACCAGTATTATTGCCCAAACTCCGCTACTAGCGAGTTAAGCTTGCTGCCAGCCTGGGTGTCCATTGCCTGTTCAACCATCATGGTGCAAAAAAACAAGGCCTAACAAAGCGGGAACCAACCTAGACTCCTAGAGTATCAT
>NW_021230266.1:0-935 GCF_002162155.2 Triticum dicoccoides | reverse complement strand
CGGCGAGTTTCCACCGCCTATGGCGAATCACCTTCAATTGGGATGGCTTCCAGTCGTGCAGCAGCAGCAACAAGGTTCTCCATCGGGTTGGAGTAATGACCTGGAGGGGTCGGGATAGCCTGAGGCACAATAGTGTTCTGATGAGGCAGATCCATCAAGCGAGGCTGAACCGGCGCGCCCGTCCCTGGTGCTTCCGCCCGGTTTACCATCGGCGGATTACTGGTTCCCGCTCCTGGGGTGTTAAAGAGATCTCCGGCTTCGAAACCGGAGGCAAACGAGATCGATGCTTCCTCTTCAGGACTTCATGTGACGCGTTCTGATCCAGCATAAGCCTATAGGCCTGCGCATCCAAAGCGGCCCGCTCTGTAGTCATCCTGGCATCTTCAGCTGCTAGGTCGGCTTTGGCCTGAGTGATCTGTTCCCTCACCTTTGCAATTTCTGCGTTGTGGGCGTCCTGATCCGTCGGGTTAGCCTCTGCCATGAGCATAGCCAACGCATCAAACAGATCAGACAAAACTTGAGCCGGCGGGCGCACAGGGCCTCCGGCCCTGGCAACTGTCGCCGCTACTGACCCGGAGATCACAGTTGCTGCGGTTGAAGAGTGAAGCGCCGCTTGTGTACCGGCCATGAATATTCCAACCCGGTTGGGCAGATCAGAGGGGTCAGGAATACTGTCGCCATCGGAACAGCCCCCAATCCGGTCGTCTTGTAGCTGATACAAAGATACGGTTTCTCCAGTTGATGACTCGTCGCCGGAGTAAACGACGGTCTCGCCACCAGATTCCGATCCATCCTCATAGTTTCCTCCATGGATGACTCCCATGAAGGCACGCTTCACGGCCGGTTTAACCTGGGCAGATCGCGCACGCTGAGCCGTCTCGACGAGGTCAGTGCAAATGTCCGGCTCAGGGCCCGGTTCACCGATCTTGCCAATG
>NW_021230265.1:0-467 GCF_002162155.2 Triticum dicoccoides | reverse complement strand
GCATAGCCACCTGGCCCCAGCTTATGGAACTTATCCTTTTTCGGCATTCTTCTTGTTTATTCTCGACCGTTCCTTAGCTAATTCCGAATCCTTGAATTTCATGAAATCGACCAAATGAGCACGTTGGTTCTCTAGTGTTCCCTTGAATACTGGAGTCTTCCTTCCTCCCTTGACGTACTTGTTCCATTCATGATTCTTGTGGTTCTTGAATGCAACTGCCATCTTCCTAAGAGCAGCATCCTTGACTTTCTGCACATCTGCTTTTGTGAAATGATCTGGTAGGGTGAAATATTCCATGAGAGTATCCCAAAGCAGATCTTTTTGATTCTTGTCGACAAAAGTAACATCTGGACGTGGCTTTGCTGGCTCTCTCCAATCTTGAAGTTTGATCGAGAGTTGGTCCTTCACAAGAACTCCGCACTGACGAACGAACTTGTCCGCAATCTTCTTAGGCGCTAATGGTTCGC
>NW_021230264.1:0-790 GCF_002162155.2 Triticum dicoccoides | reverse complement strand
CCTAGAGCAATGCCTGAAGCTAGGGATGTGACAACTCACCCCCACTAAACAAGAATCTCGTCTCGAGATTCAAGCGTAGGGTAAGGTGAAGGGGAAACGTAACTAGTATAATCTTCACGATCCAGGGTGCACTTCATAGAAACGTTGATTCGATCACCATCTTTGTCTTGATGTCTTGCTCTGAGAAATCCTGCCAACATGACATGGAGGGAAGAAGGAGACTCTAGAAGGGTCGATCTCCTCGATGATCGAACAACTCACGGAATGAGACATAGGACCATCTCTCGAGTTGAGACACGAGATACACATCAAGAGGGGTGGAAAGAAACGGATGACGAAGGTTCACTAGGTAGACAACAATTCCACATTTAAGAAGGTGGTAAAATATTGTCCACGTAGCGAGGAGTTTAGTTGCCATGAAACCACGACGAAACATCCTGGAGGAGGGTGATTCGTAGATTATTTCCTTAAGTGGCAAAAAGAATTACCTTTGATTCAAAGATCATTGAAACTCTTTATACCAGCCTAAGGCAATCACAAGCGATCATTTGGAGGGGGTCGGTAGAATGGCATACTCGGACTTGGATGATGTGGATTACCTTGTTGAAGACAACGTAATGGATGAATTTGCTTATCACCGGAGGTGGAAGAGACCCATGGTAGAATGGCACATTGGCGGTGCAAGCTAGGAACAAAATGCAAATGCTGGGAATGATTCTGGTAACTGGGGAAGAACCCAGCAATAGAGAGTAAATTCACTGTTTGAAAGGTCATAGCATTGCCGGGGAAA
>NW_021230263.1:0-3818 GCF_002162155.2 Triticum dicoccoides | reverse complement strand
CTCCAGTGCTTGTAGACGTTGCTAGGTGGTCCACGGACAGGGTTGTTATTGTATTATCTGTGTTATTCTTTGTACTGCCACGATTGAAGATGAATAGATTGAAAGTTTCTCACAAAAGAAAAAGACATGTAGGAAGTTATACTTTTGTCCGGATGCGCTGGATGCGGAATTGCGCATGTATGGAAGGGCTCTCCATTGCTATCCAAAGGAGTGACCTTCCTATCAGCATTGAGATTGTTTCGATCACTGCGGTTGCTATGATACAGAGCCAAGAGGTGACAAATGAGTCTATGCCTCCATTGTCATGGAAATCAAGTACTTGAGAGGTCATAATGATTATTGTATTACTCATGTAATTCGTACCTAAAATAAGGCTAGTGATCGTCTGGCTAGTTTTGCTAGAATAGAGGATAGGACTATAGCATTGGATCGGTTCGGGTCCTCCTGAAGTTTTAATTAGAGCTTGCCATTAATGAGTCTAAAGACATTGTGATTGAGTAATACATGGTTTACCCCCAATTAAAAGAAGAAGCAAATAGACTAAAATCCAGAAGCGTCCCATGTATAATCAAAGACGGACAACAAACATATAAGCAAAACATTTTTTCATAGTCAACAAGTCAAAGAAGAATATGACATAAAAAGACAAAGTCAACCACATGGGCAAGAAGCAAAGAGGGTCAAACCTAGAAGGGTCCCATGCATGCAAGGCCCATTCATGAAAGCATAAGATGAGTGACTCACCGTCGATAAATCGTATTTATTTTAATAAATCTCCACTCTCATATTATCAATCTAAATATTCATATTTCATACAACCAAATCGAATTAAATTATATTGCAATCAACTCTTGCAGCAACATGCAGGGCATCATCTAACTGCAACTCGTTGCATACAAATTTGAACAGCGGAACACCGCCGTGCCTGGTCAACAGTAACAATGGCAGAAGTGCAGTCCGTCACGCATCTTGCACTCGCCACCGCGGCAGCCCGACTGGCACCACGCGTTGCACTCGCCGTTCTGCTCCGGCAGCTTGCAGCCGATGTTCTTCAACCCGTTGCCCCAGCTGTGGTGGTCCGTGCAGCAATGCAGTTCCTCCGACGACGCTGGAACAAAATTGATCAAGCACATCATGAATTAAAGTTCGTTTACGTTACGTAAACAGGGGCATGTGATGCAACGCAGCCTTGGTAAAAGCAATCGGTAAAACTTACTCGCCGAGGCGACCAGCGAACCTAGGACAACAAGGGCCACTAGTGCAGTGGCACGAGTCATGATCTCCTTTCTTTCTCTTGCCGTGTGTCTTCTTAATTTGCTCCGATATTAGGCCGATCTCAAAGTGTGCTTCTCTGTCGGTGTGTATTGTCTAACACTGGCGTTGCCGTACTATTTATATTCTCCGGATTCATGCCCTATTTACTGTGGAATTCCCTATAGTATAAATGAGATCTATTTAGCAGTATTATTACTTTTTGGCGAGATCAACCTTACATGCATGATTTGCTTGATGCGTGATTAGTAAACGAAATGTGCTTGATCAATACTGGCGTTGCCGTACACTATTTATACTCTCAAGACTCATGCCCTCTTTAATTTGGATTTCCCTGTAATAAAGGAAATCCATTTAGAAGTACAGTATTATTAATAAGGGAAATCCAGCAGATCATCCATTGGAGATACTGCAATATTTTGACGCCTACGCCACCTGTCTATTGAGTTCTATTGAGTTCTATTGTATGTTGCTACCGCCTTAGTTTTCTCGCTTATATTTATTTTGTTTGCTCAAGATGAGCATAATCAGAGCTGGTGCTTTTGATGCATCCATGTTTGTCTATGAGTGTTATTCTATCATATGATGCAAATGGGGATCTTGCAAGCATATAACCATCTTAACATTCATGTTTTGTGTCTATTTTTATCCACTTACCTAACACAAACTGAAGGGCAAAATGGATAGGCGTGACAACATGCTCTATCAATGATCTAGTATATTCAATAATTCGTGAAAAAAGTCTAACTAAGAGTATGGAAAGCCATAATACAAATTGTCTTCATCAACTACAAGAGCTAAACTTCCCTAATTAGGGCCCGACTAGTCGCATTAATTTTTTTGACACAAAATGCGTATTGGTCAACACTATTACTTTTTGTGATAATCCACAAGTACAAGATATGCCATTCATGTAGGTCAATAGACAGTCGCCGATGAGAAGAGTGAGCAAATAAAACCTTGTGCGAGGTGGTAACGAACCATTAAATGATTGCATTTGAACCAAAAACATATGTGCTGTCCCTTATAAGTGATGTAGAAAACATGTGTCATGAGGTTTTATCCATGACCGTCTCTATACTAATGAAATTAATTGACAAAGAGTAGTTCTTGATAAAAATAATTTGTTGACTTATAAGCCCCATTAAGACGATATAATTAATAAAATTGACACCATATCTCCGGATCTCTACACAACAAGGTACACATAATCCTAGCAAATCCTATATATGACTGAATAGGTAATTTCCACTAACTTACTCCTTTTAATGTGTAAGCATGGATGGGGAAGTGACTCACCTAACCATGCAACCATGATGGAAAAGGTTTTCAATTTCATTATGATACTTATATTCATTCATATTTTAGCTATTGTGGGAATTCTTTATACCCACTAACTCAATTATATTAGCATGAAACTATTCCAACTCATCACCCTACCATGCATACACACTAAATTTAGTTCTCTCAACATGCAACTATTTCAACTCAACATGACACTATGCATGTGAAAAGACCCAACTTAATATGCACCATACATGCTACTCCCTCCGGATTGGTACATTAGTCAGGCACGGGTTTTAGGTCTTTGATTTGACTAATAAAACATGTGTAATATGCCATAAAAACTGATCTTAAGATATATTTTTTATAAAATATAATACATGTTTCCATAGTTAAATTGAAGACCTAAAATACGTGCCTGACTTATAAACCTAACAAGTGGGAGTACTCATCTTCAATAAATATTTACAACTATGTAATAATTAAATATAGTAAATTTTATATCTCTACTACTACTACAATACAACAAATTTTAAATTTGGGACTAGCCATCGATCTTGACGCGGAGGCACTTCTTAGCTGTTGATTTCTTCCATGGAGTGAATCCCTATCGTTTATCATAGCAAACTCGAGTGATCCAACGATGTAGTTACCGGGATTCACTCCATCCAGTCACGCGCCAAAACGAGTTGGATGGGATTTTCTGGAACTATCAAGACACTGCACGACTGGTGATGGTGAATAGAAAATTTATCATTCAAGATCTTCTATGGCTGGCTTTTGTAGTATCCATCATGTAAATAGAGATTTATTATTTTATAAAGGAATGATTGTTGTTTGATCAGGACACCATGTGCAATGCACGTGCCTCCTACTAGTTTCATTTCTCATATTGGTAATCCAAATACTAAGTTTCATACTACCAATTCTCATAGAAATAATTCAATCCAATTTCTGTAGCAATGCACGGAGCATCATCTCTAGTAATTAAATATATCAAGGTGCCTAACTTAGTTCTACATAGCATGGCCACAATAATCCAAGACGGGCGACAAAAGTATAAGATTTTTTTATAGCCAACAAGTCAAAGGAGAGTATGAAACAAAAAAGATAAAGTCAACATTGCGGGCAAGAAGCAAAGATAAAGATAAAATTTGAATTATAACAAATGCTTGATGTTTTCTCGTGGCTCTTGCTCGGTTATGGCACAAGAACAATTTAGGTTTGCACTCGGTGTTACGAGTTTGATCTTTGAGGATAAG
>NW_021230262.1:0-1576 GCF_002162155.2 Triticum dicoccoides | reverse complement strand
GTGGTGGGCCACCTGGGCTGGCGATGGAGACCAACACACTTTAAAACCATGATCGCCTCGTTGGTGCTTCCGCCATGGACCTTGCCCCAAATCGTCAGATGCAGATGCTGGAACCATCTCTCATGTATGCTTGAACCGGCGGTTGGAGATGCCGCCGGAACCAGAGTTGTAACCAGCGAGGTGGTCATCGTTGTTTTTTACTTACGTGCAACACAGCCGAACATAGACAATGCAAAATGCAAACAAAAAGGAAAACTAGGGAACGGGCCAAGCCAAAGTTTTGGAGAAAAGGCATGGCCAATTGCCAAACATGCTGGGACAACAAACCTGTCATGTCACCTGATGTCACGTGAATGACACCAAATTATACCCCATCTATATGAGTTCTAGGCACTCCCTTTTTATTATGTGGAGGTCATCAATGTCATGTGTTTAGAAAAGAATAGCACCTAGATGCACAAGAAATAAACTTATTTTATATCAGTAAATTCACAATTTCAGTTATAGCATAAAATGGTTAGTATGAGCAGTAGTATTTCTTCTGTTGGTGTACACAGAATATCAAACAAATTGCCACTAGAATTATCATAAGAAACAATAATCTAAAAATATATAAATAGTTGAAAATCCAATGAAATAAGTGTTCAAAAGACAAGGAAATCATGTAGGTAGTAATTTACATTCAAGTCATCGATAGAAATTATGTAGTACAAGTAGAACCGACTGATTGGAATCCTTTGAAACAACTAGATATATTGCGGCTTGTATCCATCAGGAGATGTATAAGCAGTTATTCCTATGTCCTACATGTGTTTCTGTTTCTGTTGATGATTTGGTTTGGCAACCGGTGGCTATATAATATAAGTGGGGCAAGTACCTGCTTGAAGACATATCATATATTTCAAGGTGAATGATCAATTTAGGTTAGGACAGGTAAATATTGATTTGTGGTTTGGATTTTAGACCAACCGTTTTCCTTGGTTTCAACTGTTTAATTTACGCGCCAGCCAGCTGCTCCAAAAGGCCGAACTGATTAAGAGGCCGAAAAATATATTTCAACACTCCCCTCACGACTATGCTTTTTTTGGTTTTTAGATATGAGATCGATGTAGGCCGCAGGATGTTTTTAATATTGTCAGGGCTGAGTTTTACTCGAGACCTCTTGGCTCAGATACCATATTGAATTCATGCTCAGCCAGTTGCTACAAAAATCCGAACGGATGGAAAGAAACGGACAATATATTTCAACATATAGACATTTTCCCTTTCCTGAAAAAAGGTACTCAAAGTGCTGTAGTACTTACCGACAGCCCCCTCTGCTTGGGGAGTGAACACATGTCTGCAGCTTCGCCCTTTGCCGTCCCCTTTCTTTCCGAATTTGCATTGACATTCATAGCCTCCCACCTTGTTTTTGCAGATCCCGCCATTTGAGCAAGGATACAATTCAGGTTGCTTGCACTCATCAATATCTGAAGAATCAACACTTGGGGGAGTTAACGAATTGGTAAGGGTGACAATTTCTTGTATGTATGTGTGTACCTTGGCATCCATTATTAGGGACATAAGGGTTGTCAAC
>NW_021230261.1:0-684 GCF_002162155.2 Triticum dicoccoides | reverse complement strand
TATCATGCTTCAGTTAGGAAGTGTTTCCCCATTTTGAAGGTCATTTTGGCACATGTATAAGCTTGTCGTTCTGTATGGTTACTGCCAATCTTTCATATTAGGCGGCCGTAATCTCTGTCAACAGTAAGTCCGTCTGCATGATTACTGTCAAAAATAAAATTACTCTCACAATTTCTGTTCTGTTACTCCATACATAATTCACTATCATTGTTGACACGTTGGCTCCACTGATTTGATATGAATTATAGCGTGGAGGTTAATTCAGACTCGGAAGAAACATAGAGCAACACTCGGGAGAGAAGCGCCGTCGCCACCTCCTATATCAAATAATAGATTGACAAGAACATGTAAGCACGTAACTATACCATCTATCTATACATGTAGGCATCTGATGATGTCTGAACTGCTAATTCAGTAAATTGCTGTGACGGTTTGCCTGTTGGTTGTTGCTCTACAAAAATACAGTGACATACCAACAGCAATTGCCAGCCATGAATCACCGCCACAAAATCAAATGGAAAGAAAAAGACCACACAAACTTATTCAGATGAAACACTGCCATTGCAGTCTCACAGGACACTCTGTTTCACTTCACGAGAGCGAGAAGAGTGATGGATGTGGGGGGGATTCGTACATCTTGAACGCCCTTTCTCCTTAGATTCTACACACCTCACAAGTTCCATG
>NW_021230260.1:0-1993 GCF_002162155.2 Triticum dicoccoides | reverse complement strand
AAACCGGCCGGCACCCGTTTCTTAATTAAACGTAGAAAAAGACCAGCCGCTCATTTCGTCTCCTCTCTTATCCACTCGCTTTCCCCACAGGCAAAGCAGTAGCTTCTCCACGGCCGGCGAACGCCGCGACGTTGATCTGCTTGCATGTCGGAGCAAGAGGGTCCGGGACATCCCCGCAAGCTGGCTCATCCAGCCGGTTGTCTTAGTCGGCGAGCGCTCCGTGGTCGCCCCGGCGCGGCGCTCGTCAGCGAACTGCGCACCAGCCCTGCGGCCACGGCGTCGCTTGCCCCGCGCGGCGCTTGTAGGCGAGCTTCGCGCCGTTCCTAAGGTCGCAGCCTCCGTCGCCCGGTGCGGCGCTCGTCGGTGAACTGCGCGCCGTCCCTCCTCGGTGGTCACCTTCGTGGCCCTGTTCGCCGCGTCCGCCGCGACCCAGCTACTGAGCTTCCAAGACTTGCCGTGCTAGAAGGTACGTCGTCCAATTACTCAACTAGATGGTTGCTGTTCTTCTAATTTCTCAACCAAATGCTTCTTTTGTCCGTGTGAGGTGGGTGAGATGCAAGCAACTATGCTTTTGGTCTGACTTGATTAAGCTACGCATGTCAATCAACCAATACACTTACACCTTAAATCTATGCTTTTGGACATCAAGTATGCATTGCTCTCACTTAATTAAGTTGTGCATTCGATCGATATGCACAGACTCCCCATAAATCCAGCAATATAATACAAGTTTTTAGGAAAGTAGCCAAAAAAAAATATGAGTCTCTGACAACGATGGCAGATTAAGTTGGCTTCTGTTGTTGGAAGAAGATTTGATTTTGACCTGTCATTGTACCAACGGATGGCTGCAGTGAAGCATTTGATGTTGGGTGTCCTATCATCGTACCAATGGACGACTACAGCGAGGCATTCGGAGCTGGACGTCCTCTCATCGTACCAACGGATGGCGGCAGCGAGGCATTTAGAGCTTGGTTCATCGTACCAATGGACGACTGCAGCGAGGCATTCAGAGCTGGGAGTCCTCTCATCGTACCAACGGATGGTTGTAGAAAGGCATTTGGAGCTGGGTGTCCTCTCATCGTTCCAAGAGATGGCAATAGTGAGGCATCCAGAGCTGGTTTGCATTGTTCTGAATAGGTATAAACGTGATTTGTCGGAACCCCCAAATGACCCTGTGAGTAGTAGTAGCAAACGTTAGTGTCCATAAATCTTTAAAATAATAAAACGGAAATATGAGTGTAGGTAGGTTGTACCATTAAGCTATTGTAATGTTGCAATTCAGCTGGCAATCTTTGGTCTTGTCCATACATCGCCATAGAATTTAGGATTGGGTTGTACTGTGGTAGATATGCAGGCATTTGATTCATAAAAACCTCCGAATGACCCTATAAGAAATGGTGAGATAAATCTAGTATAACTTAAGTTTTTATATCAGATCAAGTGTGAATTTATTTATACCATTGAGGTGCCATGAGGTTGTAGTGCTACAGGATTATCTACTTTCCTTTTCCTCTTTGATTTTGCTTTCTCTAAGCCACCAATAGGTCTACTTGCTCCTTGAGTAGTCTTCTCCTTCAACTTGATACCTTTTGGCTTAGCAAGCCCCTTATTTTGTTTTGAACTTGTAGATGAGTTAATGTTTGGTTCTGTAAATATATATTTAAATAAAATTCAAGTTTGATAACATTATAAAACTACACACCCATATCAGCGGGTCTACTTGACCCTCGAACAGTCTTCTTTTTAAACTTATTACCTGTTGGATTGGCAAATCCCTCATTTTGTTCTGAACTTGTAGACGAGTTAATGTTTGGGTCTGCAACTGTAAAAGCAACATATTTTAGTTTGATAAGATCATAAAACTAAACTTACAGACCTTGTGCCAAGGGAGTTACATATATCTGGATGTCTGTTTGATCCTCGAGTTGTCTTCTCCTTCACCTTCATTCCTTTTGGCTTGGTAGGCCTCTCATTCTGTTCTGAACTTGTAGTG
>NW_021230259.1:0-2037 GCF_002162155.2 Triticum dicoccoides | reverse complement strand
ACACACACCGATACATCAAGCGCTCTAGTCATGTCTCCCTGCCACACACAAACTTGACATGTGCCCTCTAACGTTCCGGTAGGCCAGTCGCCCTATATCTTTGACTTGCACACACACGCAATTTTGATGGCTCTCTTCATCGATCTTGCACCCACCCGTACTTGATCCTCTCTTCGACTCTATCGATAGCTATGACACCTCCCTCTCTTCTCATGGATTGCCCAACCCTCTATGTATGATATGGATAGGCCTCCATTTCACACACATTGCATGCATAATTTTGTTTGAGATGTCATCGACACATATTCCCACAAATAATTCACGAAATCAACCCCCCACCCCACCCCAACCCCCACCACAAAACAAAAAACACTCACGAACGCGGTTTGTATCTCTCACACACACCCACGTAGGTGGGGATGTGCACGAAGAGAAGAGGTGCATGCACGGCGCACGTACTCCCGTCTCTTTCCCAACCACACCCGCGCGGGTACACGGTGGAGCTCATTTCTGTACAAAAAAGGCAGCCCACGTGGTAATTTGGCACGTGTACTGGTTATCCACTTGGTGGAGGGAGGATCGTCTACCACGGGTGAACAAACAAATTGCGACTTGACGCGTTATGTTAAATTAAAAAAAGAGGCAAACCATGTGGGGCCTACCTTAGAGGCAAGGCTCTATACATTGGAGTACTTTTGATGTGTCCTGTCAACTCGCGGAACGAGGAGAAGCTTGCTTAGTATGCCGTCTCCCCCGCCCACGGGCGCGGTGGCTCGCAGGATGAGGTGAAGCTTGCTCCTCCCTCGCCCATGCGCGCGGTGGCTCGCAGGACGAGGAGAAAAATTTACTACTCCCTCCGTTTACTCCTCGTCCCTACTACCTTGGTTATAGAGATTATATCATATTGTTTGGAATATATATGTCCTTAGTAGATGTCAATACGAACTACTAGTACATACTCCAAACACTGATATATATAAACGTATTTTAGAGTGTACATTCACTCATTTTGCTCCGTATGTAGTAGCACTCTCCCTCGCCCACTTGGTGGACGTGCAGCAATTCATTCGGTCTCATATAGCTAGAACGATATATACTGCACTACCATTATTGCTCGACTTCCCGAAGAGGCGAAGAGCCAATCGCAAGGTTAATATTTTGGAGATGCCAAGCACAAGGTTATAGGAGAACGAGTAGTAGGTGCCGCGTCATTTATAAATAATTTTTTTTTCTTCAGTGGCACGTACGCAATATGATAGGTTCATATGGAGAGAAAAGGAAACCGCTCCACTATATACATAGTCAAGATGGGCCAGCCTACACGGTTGCTTGCTGGGGTTGCTCTCTTCACACTCTCTCGCACAAAACGACCGTGGCCACATCTCTAACATCCTGGCGGATCACGTCTGCTTGGGGAAGGGGTGGATGCTTAGTGTAGATGCGGTGTCCGTCGCCGACGGCGAAAACCCATTGTTGGCACGTCCCGATCAGGGGTCCCCGTCGTTCTCTCTCACAAAGCCGGTGAGGTTGCCTTTGTCCCTTGCTCACTGCCGCGACGTGGGCAGTTGCCGCCTCCCGCCGCCCTCCTCATGGTCGAGCTACGTCCCTCAGGTACAACTCCCTTTACAGCCGGTTTGCACCACTGCTCCAGCTGCCCACATCACTCCCTGTGGATATTTCTCTACTTCTTTGCCCCGCACATACCCGATACCTCTACTGGCTTATACGTACTGTGTTTTTGATGAGTTTATGTCTCATCAACTAGTCCTAGTAATCTTATTCTAATCGCGCTTCTTCAATTTCTTTGCCACAGGGATGCTCATCTCGATTTTCGTGAAACTGCACAAAATGATCCGATGGTCAAAAGGTTGCAAACTTCATTTATTAGGAAGCTCGAACGTTGCCAACAAATTGAAGCCTGGTCAGGGTTCACGGTTCAAGGGCTAGGGACTGCATGGATCGTTTTTTTCTTTAGCTGCCTCTGTTCCAAAATAAGTGTCAACTTTAGTAGTAGTACAACTTTGTACTAAAGTTTGC
>NW_021230258.1:0-1864 GCF_002162155.2 Triticum dicoccoides | reverse complement strand
AGCCAGTTGCCGGGAAGAAGTCAAAGAATGGACCCAAGCCTGAGACTGAGTGCTTTTATTGCAAGGGGAAGGGTCACTGGAAGCGGAACTGCCCCAAATACTTAGCGGACAAGAAGGCAGGCAACACTAAAGGTATATTTGATATACATGTAATTGATGTGTACCTTACCAGTACTCGTAGTAACTCCTGGGTATTTGATACCGGTGCCGTTGCTCACATTTGTAACTCACAGCAGGAGATGCGGAATAAGCGGAGATTGGCGAAGGACGAGGTGACGATGCGCGTCGGGAATGGTTCCAAGGTCGATGTGATCGCCGTCGGCACGCTACCTCTACATTTACCTACGGGATTAGTTTTAAACCTCAATAATTGTTATTTAGTGCCAAGTTTGAGCATGAACATTGTATCTGGATCTCATTTGATACGAGATGGCTACTCATTTAAATCCGAGAATAATGGTTGTTCTATTTATATGAGAGATATGTTTTATGGTCATGCCCCGATGGTCAATGGTTTATTCTTAATGAATCTCGAACGTAATGTTACACATATTCATAGCGTGAATACCAAAAGATGTAAAGTTGATAACGATAGTCCCACATACTTGTGGCACTGCCGCCTTGGTCACATTGGTGTCAAGCGCATGAAGAAGCTCCATGCTGATGGACTTTTAGAGTCTCTAGATTACGAATCATTTGACACATGCGAACCATGCCTCATGGGCAAAATGACCAAGACCCCGTTCTCCGAAACAATGGAGCGAGCAACCAACTTATTGGAAATCATACATACTAATGTGTGTGGTCCAATGAGCGTTGAGGCTCGCGGAGGATATCGTTATGTTCTCACTCTCACTGATGACTTGAGTAGATATGGGTATGTCTACTTGATGAAACACAAGTCTGAGACCTTTGAAAAGTTCAAGGAATTTAAGAATGAAGTAGAGAATCAACGTGACCGAAAGATAAAGTTCTTACGATCGGATCGTCGAGGAGAATATTTAAGTCACGAATTTGGTACACACTTAAGAAAATGTGGAATCGTTTCACAACTCACGCCGCCGGGAACACCTCAGCGTAACGGTGTGTCCGAACGTCGTAATCGCACTCTATTGGATATGGTGCGATCTATGATGTCTCTTACCGATTTACCGCTATCATTTTGGGGATACGCTCTAGAGACAGCTACATTCACTTTAAATAGGGCACCGTCTAAATCCGTTGAGACGACACCGTATGAATTATGGTTTGGGAAGAAACCTAAGCTGTGGTTTCTAAAAGTTTGGGGATGCGATGCTTATGTCAAGAAACTTCAACCTAAAAAGCTCGAACCCAAATCGGAAAAATGCGTCTTCATAGGATACCCTAAGGAAACCATCGGGTATACCTTCTACTTAAGATCCAAAGGCAAGATCTTTGTTGCCAAGAACGGATCCTTTCTGGAAAAAGAGTTTCTCTTGAAAGGAGTAAGTGGGAGGAAAGTAGAACTCGATGAAGTACTACCTCTTGAACCGGAAGGTAGTGCAGCTCAGGAAAACGTTCCTGTGGTGCCTACATCGAATGGAGAGGAAATTAATGATGATGATCAAGGTACTTCCGATCAAGTTGCTACTGAACTTCGTAGGTCTACAAGGACACGTTCCACACCAGAGTGGTATGGCAACCCTGTCCTGGAAATCATGTTGTTAGACAACGGTGAACCTTCGAACTATGAAGAAGCGATGGCGGGCCCAGATTCCAACAAATGGCTAGAAGCCATGAAATCTGAGATAGAATCCATGTATGAAAACAAAGTATGGACTTTGACTGACTTGCCCGATGATCGGCGAGCGATAGAAAATAAATGGATCTTTAAGAAGAAGAC
>NW_021230257.1:0-446 GCF_002162155.2 Triticum dicoccoides | reverse complement strand
AATATTCCGCTCGGGGCTTAGCTGCGACCCCGTAATCGCCTAAGTTAAAACATTACTAGTGGAGAGCAATCCTCCCACTCGGGGGCTTAGCTGCAACCCCGTAATCGCCTAAGTTCAAAGCATTCCAAGTGGAGAGTAATCCTCCCACTCAGGGGGCATAGCTGCAACCCCGTAATCGCCTAAGTTAAAAACATTCCGAGTGGAGAGCAATCCTCCCACTCGGGGGCTTAGCTACGACCCTGTAATCTCCTAAGTTAAAAACACTCCTAGTGGAGAGCAATCCCCCCACTAGGGGGCTTAGCTGCGACCCCGTAATTGCCTAAGTTAAAAACATTCCGAGTGGAGAGCAATCCTCCCACTCGGGGGCTTAGCTATCGCCTATGTTAAAAACATTCCGAATGGAGAGCAATCCTCCCACTCATGGCCTTAGATGCGACCCCGTAATC
>NW_021230256.1:0-480 GCF_002162155.2 Triticum dicoccoides | reverse complement strand
AGTGATCCACTCCTGGATCACTATCGTACCCCCTTTGCCAAACTCATGGCAAGGTATACAATAGGTCTGGTACACAACGCAACATACTTTATAGAACCTATGGCTGAGGCATAGGGAATGACTTTCATTCTCTTTCTATTTTCAGCCGTGGTTGGGTTTTGAGTCTTACTCAACTTCACACCTTGTAACACATGCAAGAACTCTTTCTTTGACTGATCCATTTTGAACTTCTTCAAAACTTTATCAAGGTATGTGCTTTGTGAAAGTCCTATTAAGCATCTCGATCTATCCCTATAGATCTTGATGCTTAATATGTAAGCAGCTTCACCGAGGTCTTTCATTGAAAAACTTTTATTCAAGTATCCTTTTATGCTATCCAGAATTTCTATATCATTTCCAATCAACAATATGTCATCCACATATAATATTAAACATGCTACAGAGCTCCCACTCACTTTCTGGTAAATACAGGCTTCTCCG
>NW_021230255.1:0-767 GCF_002162155.2 Triticum dicoccoides | reverse complement strand
GGTCAGACTACGTACATGATATTACAATACAAGGACAATGTACACTTGTCAATACCCCCCCTCAGCCGGAACACCATTAGGAAGGGTGTTTAGGCTGGACCGAAACTCATGAAAAATCTGTGAAGGAAGCCCCTTGGTGAACACATCGGCATATTGGGAGCTTGACGGAACATGAAGCACGCGCACCTCGCCAAGGGCCACACGATCCCGGACAAAATGCAAGTCGATCTCCATGTGTTTGGTCCTCTGATGCTGAACGGGATTGCTGGCAAGGTATGATGCACTTATATTGTCACAGTACACCACAGTAGCATGAGTCGGTGGCACCTTGAGCTCGAATAGGAGCTGCCGCAACCAGCAAGATTCGGCCACACAATTTGCAACGCCACGATATTCAGCTTCAGCACTCGAACGTGAGATGGTGGGTTGTCGTTTTGAGGACCAGGAGATAAGATTGGTGCCAAGATAGACACAGAAACCAGACGCCGACTTGCGGGTGTCCGGGCAACCTGCCCAATCCGCATCTGTATAGGCCGTGAGATCCTTAGAGGGCGAACGAAAAATCTGTAGGCCATAGTGAGAGGTGCCTCGGAGATACCGGAGAATACGCTTCACTAGTTGCATGTGGATATTGCGGGGTGCATGCATAAACAAGCAAGCTTGTTGAACCGCATATGCAATGTCGGGTCGTGTAAGAGTTAGGTATTGGAGGGCACCAGTTAGACTGCGGTAATAGGTGGGTTGGAAAGAAGTTGCCCATCATGAGA
>NW_021230254.1:0-982 GCF_002162155.2 Triticum dicoccoides | reverse complement strand
AACCGGGACCAATAGGCATCCACGCGTCAGCACTTCTGTGGCTGGGGTTTTTGTTTTTTTTGAAGGGGGGGGGGTGGGGGTTTTGGGGGGTTAATTTAGGTGTTTCATATATTGTGTTAGCTAGTTATAATTAATAGAGAGAAGTGTCCTCTGTTATGTCCGTGCTTGGTCGACGCTACGTACTATACATACGTATATAGAGAGGACTAGACATGCTAGCTAGCTAGTAAGCAAACGAAGGAAACAGAAGATCGTCATGAACATATATGCATATATACAGAGAGAAGTGATATCGACCACCTCTCCTTCTCCGAGAGATTGGTCGAACAACAAGTTCTCGTATATCTATCTGACACTACCGGCTACATATATACAATAATTATCTCTTACAAATATAATCATACGGACTCAGGGTCCACATAGAATTCTCCGTCTTCAGGGATCACGTGGTCAAGAAAGAATGCCGCCAATTCCTCTTGAATTGCTCGCATGCGAGCTGGTGCTAGGAGTTCATCCCGCTTCCAAAACATCTAATTTGAAGAAGGGGGTCAATACATATATATATATATAAATGAATGAAACTCAACACAAATGATGGTAATAAAATAAAATTGTGAATGTTGTTATTTACGTACTTCATATTGTTTGTTAGAGTACCCGCCCCGCTCACAGGTCGTGTGGCGGATGGACTCGCAGATGTAGTATCCACAGAAATCATTCCCTTGTTCCTGCCACAACCACTTTACAAGAAATAGAGGTCAATCAAACTGATAAGCAAGAATGCTAAATGGTATTGATGAAACTAGCGCTTGAATCACTAGGAGATGCGCGGAACATGCTACTATAGTACTTACTTTCGGGTGTCTAAATTCCAGCTCCTTCGGCAGTCCCGGAACTGTTTTGGTGAATTTTCTCCAAACCCTGCCGGACAAAGAAAACAATTACTTGATATCAGGAAATGAACAAAGTTGCTGATATGGTG
>NW_021230253.1:0-2117 GCF_002162155.2 Triticum dicoccoides | reverse complement strand
GATGTACTGTTTCTTGGGGATCTTGTCTGATATGGGAAAGATTGGATAAATCTGGGTGGGTGGGCGGATTTGAATCCGAATCCTGACCCGATCTGGGTCCCAGGGGCAAAGGAGCTTCCGAGCTTAACGACTCGGGTTCTGGGGTGTTGCCCGATTTCTTCGGCCCGCCCCCCGATCCTGAGTCTGGGACCGGGGTCATGTCCTCCCGCGAGCGGGTGTCCGGCTCGGAGAGCTCGGAAATCCGTACATAGTTCGTCCTCAAAGTGGAGGGAGAATTAGGATGATGCTCTTCCACTACCGCTATCTCGTGGGTGACCGGTGGAGAATGAATCTCCCTTTGATCAGGTTTAAGCCCAATCCGGTCATAGTCCGTAGCGACGCCCAGGGCGGATATGCGATCCAAGAGCTCGTTGAGGGAGAAGAGCTCCATTGGGTCCATCTGTTCGGCGAATTCCGAATCGACGTGGAGGCTATTTTTAATGACCTGAGAAGTCATTGTCGGTGCAACAGCCGATCAGGCGGTCATAATGAAGCCGCCCAGCCGGAGAGTTTGGCCTAAAGCCAGGGCTCCCCGGAGGTGATGTTGTCTTTGACAACGATACGAGCCATCAGGCCTTATTGCGACGGCACAATGGAACTCTCAATGAAAGCACCAATGTCGGTGTCAAAACCGGCGGATCTTGGGTAGGGGGTCCCGAACTGTGCGTCTAAAACTAATGGTAACAGGAGGCAGGGGACATGATGTTTACCCAGGTTCGGGCCCTCTCGATGGAGGTAAAATCCTACTTCCTGCTTGATTGATCTTGATGATATGAGTATTACAAGAGTTGATCTCCCACGAGATCAGAGAGGCTAAACCCTAGAAGCTAGCCTATGGTATGATTGTTGTTGTTGTGTCCTACGGACTAAACCCTCCGGTTTATATAGACACCAGAGGGGGCTAGGGTTACACAGAGTCGGTTTACAGAGGCGGAGATCTACTCCCGAATTGCCAAGCTTGCCCTCCACGCCAAGGAGAGTCCCATCCGGACACGGGACAAAGTCTTGAGTCTTGTATCTTCACGGTCCAACAGTTCGGCCAAAGTATATAGTCCGGCTGTCTGGATACCCCCTTATCCAGGACTCCCTCAGCCGGCACGAAGATGGAGTCGGACTCTGGTGACGGCTTGACAGACGGCTTGAGGAGGCACTGTAGGGCGACGCCGGCTGGTATTGCTTGCCGGGTGGAGCCGATCCGTGCCAGGGCATCTGCTTGCTCGTTGTCATTTCTTGGCACATGGAGGAACTCGCACCCGTCAAAATATCCACTGAGTTGCTGGACCACCAAGTCAGAGTCACCATAGCACAGGATCCGGCGAATTCCGAGTTCCTTGGCAGGTCGGAGCCCGTGTATAAGTGCCTCGTATTCATCTACATTGTTGGAGGCGGCAAAGTGGATTTGCAGCACATATCTGAGCTTGTCGCCTTTGGGAGAGGTGAGGATGATGCCGGCTCCCAGACCGGTGCGCATCTTTGAGCCATCAAAGTGCATCCGCCAATGGGTGGAGTCTGGCGCTGGTGGCAGGTACTGGGTCTCGGCCCAGTCCACGAGGAAGTCGGCCAGCGCTTGTGACTTGATGGCGGTCCGAGGCTGGTAGTAGATGGTGTAGGGGGCCAGATCAATGGCCCATTTGGCCACTCGGCCTGAGGCATCTCGGCTTCCAATGATATCAGCAAGCGGAGCAGTGCAGACAACAGTTATTGGGTGCTCTTGAAAGTAAGGCTTCAGCTTCTTGGCGGCAAAGTGCACACCATAGCACATCTTCTGATAGTGGGGGTAGTTTTGCTTGGAGGCGGACAATACTTCACTTAAGTAATACACCAGCCTCTGGACCGGCAACGCTTTGCCCTCCTCCTTGCGCTCCATTACTATGAATGTGCTGACCACCCGACTGGTGGCGGCGATGTAGAGGAGCATGGGCTCTTTATCAGTCGGAGCCGCCAAGATAGGTGGGGTGGTTAACATCTTCTTGAGCTGGAAAAAGGCTTCTTCCGCCTTGTCGTTCCACTCAAAAAAGTGGTCTTCTTCATGAGCTGGTACAGGGGAAGAGCCTTCTTGCCCAGCCGACTGATGAAAC
>NW_021230252.1:0-3638 GCF_002162155.2 Triticum dicoccoides | reverse complement strand
AAAGCTTGCACGTCGAAAAATAATATGCATGGTGTTCGTTCTAAGGACGATGTCAACACTCCATCGGCCATTTATTTTTCTCAGGGTGATAATTATGTATCGGCCATATTTGTGCTAAGGGCGATAATTGTATATCGGCCATTGCCTACTTAGGCTTCCTGCCACATACTCGGGTAGTACTTCTTCAAATATTTGCCATTGAGAGCTCGAGGTAACAATGCCCCTTGTATTGATTCCACCAAATACGAATTTCCGGGAATAATTCTTGTAATCCTAAAAGGACCTTCCCAACTTGGAGACTACTTCCTGAATTTTCTATCTCTTGAACCAATCGGCATAATCACTTTCCAGACGAGATCACCAACTTGAAAATTCTTCAATTTGACTTTCTTATTGTAAGCTCTTGCCACACTCAACTTATCTCTCTCTATGGCTTTAAAGCAGCCAAACATTTATCGGCAACCTCATCAATATTGTCCATCATTAAATTATAAAAGTCTACTACCGATAAATTATTTTGTTTGGCTATTCTCAAAGCATTCAAATTTATCTCCACTGGTAAAACAGCCTCTTGACCATATACTAGCTCATATGGAGTTACCTTCGTAGCACCATGCCGTGAAATTCTATGTGCCCATAAAGCTTCAGACAACAACTCATGCCATCTCCTCAGATTATCCTCAATCTTCTTCTTGATGAGCTTGATTAAAATTTTATTGCTAGACTTGGCTTGTCCATTAGCTTGGGCATAATACGGAGAGGAATTGAGCAACTTTATATTATAAGATTCGGCAAACTCTCTGACTTGGTGTGACATAAAAGATGAATCTTGATCCGTAGTTAACGTTTGAGGAATACTGAATCTATGAATAATGTGTTCGGTTATGAACTAAATTACCTCTGTATGTGTCATGTTCTTGAGAGGTACTGCTTCAGACCATTTAGTGAAATAATCAGTTGCCACCGATACGAACCGATGCCCTTTTGAGGAAGACGGGTGGATTTGTCCAATGAAATCTAAACCCCAACCTCTGAAAGGCCATGGTTTGATAATAGGATGTAACATAGCAGCAGGAGCCAATTGAATATCACCAAACTTTTGACAAGCTTCACACCCTTTATAATATTTGAAGCAATCATTAATCATAGTCGGCCAATAAAACCCAGCACGTCGCAATAACCATTTCATCTTGGGAGCCGACTGGTGAGTGCCACAAATACCTTCATGTACTTCTCCCATAGCAACTCTTGCCTGGTCCTCGTCCAAACACTTTAGAAGAACATCATCGACTGTTCAGCGATAAAGACCATCATCTCTCATTGTATACTTGAAAGCCATACGCCGAACAGCCCTGTCCACCCTTTCACTCGGATTGCACAAGTAATCAACAATGGGCTTCCTCCAGTCGGGATTATCACCTACACTAGATTTTTTGTTAATGGCCGAATCAGTGGGTTCAGGTTCAGCCTCTCCCATATTGGCATGACAAGACATCGGTCTTTGAGAGATATGAAACATGCCATGATCAACATGATATCCAGATGCTTGATGTGCCAACTCATTTGCTTTCCAATTGTCATGTCTAGATATATGTGCAATGCTAAAACAATCCAAAGTAGAAGTTATATCTAGACATTTATCAAGATAAACATTAAGTGATTCGTCCAAACACTGAAAGACTCTGGATATTTGCTGCACCACTAGTAACGAATCACCGTAAGCCTCAATATGTGTAACACCTATAGCAAGTAACATCTCTAGGCCGAATAACAATGCTTCATATTCGGCTTGATTGTTTGTGCAAAAATATTCTAAGCGGCATGAGGCTTCAAAAATAGCACCATGAGGAGATATATAAACAATACCAACACCTTGACCATTGCTACAAACTAAACCATCAAAGTATAATCTCCATGGTACTAATGAAACAAGGTTCATATCAACATCATGCTTGTCATCAATCCGATGTTCAACAATGAAATTAGCAACAATTTGGCCTTTCATGGATTTTAGAGATTCATAAGCCAAATCATATTCAATCAAAGCATAAGCCCACTTGCCAATTCTACCACTAAGAATTGGCCTATGCAACATGTATTTAATGACATCGGTTTGAAAAGCTACTATACAAGCACTCGGCACTAAATAATGTCTCAATTTTGTGCAAGCATAATATAAGCATAGACATAGTTTCTCAATAATTGTATACCTTGTCTCGGCGTCCAATAAGCGTCTGCTCAAATATGTAATAGCATGCTCTTTTCTCTTGGTTTCTTGAGTCAAAACATCACCAATAACTCCTTCCTCCGCTGCAATGTAAAGCCTGAAGGGTTTCCTATGCTTGGGTGCTTTCATCACCGGAGGAGTGCACAAATATCTCTTGATCATATCAAATGCTTCTTGCTGTTTTGCCCCCCAAGTGAAATCAACATCATTCTTCAACCGAAGGGTAGGAGTAAATGCATCAACTTTCCCTGATAGATTAGCTATGAACCTTCTCAAATAATTGACCTTGCCAATGAATGTTTGCATATCTCTCTTGCATGTTGAAGCCTCCACTTTCTGTATAGCCTCTATCTTTTTGGGATCAATCTCTATGCCTTCTTCATGAATAACGAAACCCAAAAACTTGCCAGCTGACACGCCGAAAGCACACTTCAAAGGATTCATCTTCAGTCCATACTTTTTCATTCTTTCAAAAGCTAAACGCAAATCGACCAAGTGAGATTCAAAAGCATCCGATTTGACAACAATATCATCAATATAAACTTCAAGTATGATAGCGAGTAAATCATGAAAAATCAAATTCATAGCCCTTTGATATGTGGCTCCAGCATTTTTTAATCCGAATGTCATCACTGTCCACTCGAATAAACCAAGGAAACAAGGACATCGGAAAGCTATTTTGTACATGTCCTCTTCAGCCATAAAAATTTGATTGTATCCGGCATTACCATCTAGAAAGCTAATAACCTTATGTCCAGAAGCATCATTAATAAGCATATCGGCTATTGGCATGGGATACTCATCTTTGGGTGTAGCCCTATTCAAATCTCTGAAGTCAATGCACACCCTCAACTTGCCGGATCCCTTCTTCTCCACTGGGACAATGTTAGAAATCCACTCGGCATACCTGCAAGGTCGAATGAAATTAGCTTCCAGCAGTCGACCGATCTCTTCCTTGATCCGGTCATATGTTTTCGGATTAAACTTTCTGGCCGACTGTTTATATGGTCTAAAACCGGCCTTTATAGGTAACCGATGCTCCACTAGCTCTCGGTTTAAACCTGGCATCTCATGATATTCCCACGCAAAGCAACAAACATATTCTTTCAATAGCTCGATTAATTTAGCCTTACAATCGGCTTTCAAATTTTTGTTTATAAATGTCGGTCGAGTGACTGAATCATCTCCAATATCTATCTCTTCTAATGGATTAGCCGATGTAAAACCTTGTCCAAGTTTATCCATGTCATCCAACTCCTCTATAGACTCATACATATCGTCCTCACTGGACCGATATTTTACAAGACGTTTTTGTAACCACTCGGAATTAGGATCCATTTAAACATATCATACCTTGGAGCCGATTGCATTCAGTCGGCTTTAAAGACACGGGCACAAAACCATTCTTGGG
>NW_021230251.1:0-398 GCF_002162155.2 Triticum dicoccoides | reverse complement strand
GGCAATGGGGGTAAACTCTTACGGTGAGGTTTTTTTGTGTACCTGAAGTCCGGAGATAAAGGTAGGGTACCTGAGGTGAGTCTTCTGCCCTTCCATGTTTTATTTTTTTGTGTGTCTTGAATTTTGTATTTAATCAATGTGAATTGTTCCATAACAATTGCCCTGTTTTGATTACTGTGATCGTTATTTACTGCTTTTGATGGTCACTACAAAACTCGCCCTTTTTAGACAGGTGCATCACTTGGTTTGATACATTTTACATCCAGGCTATGATGTGTTGGGCTCTTTGTTAGCCATGTTTTGCTCAACTTTTTTTGAAGGAAATTGCCGCATCGAAACCAAGATTTCCTTTTGTTGATGGCACCATAAGGTTGTATTACTTTGAACACGTTTAGTTT
>NW_021230250.1:0-636 GCF_002162155.2 Triticum dicoccoides | reverse complement strand
AACTGCTCGAACGAGTTCGGCAGGCGATGAGCGGCGTCGTCCAGGTTTTATGGCCGTCCCTCTCCCTACCCGAGGGCCTTGGAAAGCTTGCGGAGAAGCTTCAGGGAGCGCAGCAGCGCTTCCGCTTATGGAAGATATCTGCCTGCCGTCAAGGTGCCAGGGAGGCCTGGGCCATGGTGAAGACGCGGTACAAGAAGGCGGATCCAAACCACATGGCCGAGGTCGGACCAGTGGGGCCCGATGGGAAGGAGATCGCTGTGAGCTTAGTGTACGGCCAAGTAGAGTTGGCCGCTAAATATTCCGAAGGGGACTGTAAATTAGACAGCCTGTTAGACGGGATTGAGGAGGAATAGAATCGTCGATTTGACAATGTATTTTGAAATGACATGTTAAATGCCATCTAGCTGGATTATAGATCGTTTGTCTTTGCCGACCTTTTCGTTTCAGCCTCGGGACCCTAGAGTCCGGAGTGTGTCCGAATACCTTCTCGGTTAAGAAACAACCGGGGCATGCATGGAGACCAGGCGTAGGGGTCATTAGTGCTTTATCAGACAAGTGCCCAACTAGTTATGTTATATTACATGGTTAGTAAGAAACATCTTCCAGGGAGAATAGTTCCGTTAAGGGTTCCTTTCC
>NW_021230249.1:0-712 GCF_002162155.2 Triticum dicoccoides | reverse complement strand
AATCAGCCAAAACTGTGAGTGTTGATGACTAACACGTAAGTGCGCCTTGGGGATCAACCACTATGGAAATCACTTCAGGACTAGAAAACGGTGACTAAAAGTCCACAAAATGCGTTAGAATTGGCCAAAACTGTGAGTGTTCATAACCAACACGTAAGCGCACCCAGGGGTTCGTTAATCGTGGAAATTATTTCGGGGCCCCAAAACAATGAGTAATTGTCCACGAAACGGGCCAGAATTGGCCCAAACTACTAGTATTGATGACCGACATGTAAATGCACCCCGCCGTTCGTTAATCGTGGAAATCACACCGGGGCCCCAAAACAGTGAGTGTTGATGACCGACACCTAAACGCACCTTGGGGTTCAACAACTATGGAAATCGCTTTGGGACCCCTAAATGGTGAGTAATAGCCCACGAATCGCGTCAGAATTGGCCAAAACTGTGAGTGTTGACGACAGACACGCAAACGCACACCGGGGATTGTCAATCGTGGAAATCGCTCTGGGACGCCCAAACGGTGAGTAATAGTGCACGAAACGGACGAGAATTGGCCAAAATTGTGAGTGTTTATGACCGACACGTAAACGCACCCCGGAGTTCATCAATCGTGGAAATCACTCCGGGACCCCAAAACTAAGTAATAATGCAAGAAATGGGCCATAATCGGCCCAAAGTGCGCTTGTTGATGATCGACACGTAAGCGCACCAT
>NW_021230248.1:0-1232 GCF_002162155.2 Triticum dicoccoides | reverse complement strand
GGGGGGCACACCGCGGATGTGAGGGGGGTCACTCTCTGGAGATGGGTGTCGGGCGTTTGCAACTGCCACAAAACTTCTGTCGGCATAACTGTTTTTGATTTTAATAAAATATAAGGATCTATATTTAAAAGAACATGACCGCACATTATTAACGTGCTCGAAAAAATACAAACTATATATATATATATTCATAATATATGAAAAAAATACAAACTACATATATATTCATATGTATGTTTATATTTAACATGCTACATGTTAGTTGATATAATAATACACAAAAAAGCATTAAAAAATATGTACGGAAAAAAATCTAACTATGCCGACGGCCTAGCCGTCGGCATAGATCCGACCAGCGTGCCGCGGATCACTAACGTGGCAGATATGCCGACGGCATAGCCTCTGCATGGTGCGGCCTAGATCAATGACGTGGCCTGCGGACCTATGCCGACGGCCCCCCGTCTAGGCCGTCGGCATAGCTCTGACGCCGTTTGCCAGGGGGTGGCCGGGCCCCACGTGTATGCCGACGGCCTTCGTAAGCCGACGGTAGCTGTCGGCGTATATGTAGCTAGGCCGACGGCCGTTCTATGCCGACGGGTGCCGTCGGCTTATCTCTGCGTAGCCCGACGGCCTTTGTACGCCGACGGCCAGAACCAGGCTGTCGGCATATCTCCGGAGAAGCCGACGGGGGCCGTCGGCATTGTTCTGGCCGTCGGGGTATGGCCCTGTTCCGGTAGTGGCAGATGACGAAAATATCCCTGATCTCATTTTGCACACTCTCTCTCCATAGTGTGGGCCCACTAGTCAGGGTGTACGGATAAATAAATTCAGAGAAAAAAGAGCGTTGTTGGGGTTCGAACCAAAAAACCTCACTGTGGATGGAGGAGCGTGACAACCAGTCCGACTAACACAAGCATTCATTTAAAATTAGAAGTATTCTTATACTATAATCTATCTGCACCGAACTAAACAGACCAACCTAATCCTTTGGCCGACCTACTCGTGCCAGCTTAGCTAGTTTCCCCAGCGGGAACCACAAATCCCTAGCCGCCGTCGCCTGCCTAACTCCTCAGTCCTCACCTGGCACCGTCGATCGCCGGGCTGGCCGCCCAGCTCCAGCGTGCCCCCATTTGCCGTTGCCGCGGCGCCTCCTGACGAGTGCCGCCATCCTGCACGCCGAGTGCCACCACCCGCTGAGGGTTGTGATTTGTGAACCTCTTTGTGTTTGTGTC
>NW_021230247.1:0-801 GCF_002162155.2 Triticum dicoccoides | reverse complement strand
TTTTGATCCTTTTGATTCAACATGAGTGCGAATGCACGCAATCATCAGTTGATCCTTTTAAATTATCTTTTCGGCTCAGACATCATTTTAAACATGAGTTGGTTCTTGACCAATCAATGCCTTGATCGGCTGTGCTTCAAAGTCTATTGAACTTATTCATTTTTCAATCAGAACGATTGCTTCTGATCCCTTGATTTGGAAATCATAAAATTTCTTTGCATTAAGCTTTAATTAGTTAGTTGTTTCTAGAATCGAATGCCTTTGCATTGTTTCTTCCTCTGTTTGAGTACCGGTGCTTACATCAGATCCCTTGAGAACCATCGGATCCTTTGTTGGATTTTACCCGACAACGTCCCTCATATTCAATCACTTTGGAAGTTCTTTCCCTGATACATAATGTTGTTGGTAAATCCTATTCTCTGATTTGGCCAACCATGCTCTGCTTTCGAGCTGGTGATATTTACTATTGAAGCTTGTGGTATATGTTTCCACGATGCCCCGAGGGGTTGAACATATGCCTTCCTTAATCTGTGTGAACCCGAAATTTTTCATGGGTCATAATCCTCTGGTAATTCACTAGGTAGGTTTCACACTCAACTCATTTTAATAGAGAAGTGAATGAATGGTCATGCATTGGAGAAGTGGGAGTCGACCTTGAAATTTGTGTTCATGCCCATGGACACGATGCTAATCTTATCATGGATGCTCCTCTTAAACCCTCTTTGGTATAAGTTCTTATATCTGGGATTCAGCCTTTTGCAATCGTGGTTTCGACCATGTTCTCCTTTTAAATACCATTTC
>NW_021230246.1:0-457 GCF_002162155.2 Triticum dicoccoides | reverse complement strand
GTTGCCTATACAGTTCATAGACAAGTAAATGGAAACTACTAAAAGCCTCAAGATAAGTGTGAGTGCCGAGGATGGCTCTTCCGTAGGAAGACGGAGGTGGATCCTCGGTAGTGTATTGAATTGGTGAATAGTGGACTCGTGTGCGCAAAACCATTTCAAGTTGGAGTATCGTAGGATAGTCTAGCCAAGAGTCAAAGCTGGCATTGCTGCAATAACTCCACCAACCCTTCTTGATACTATGCATGTATGTAGGATCTGATGTAAGTCTTGCTGAGTACCTTTGTACTCATGTTGCTATAATCTACATTTTTACAGAAGACGCTGCAACCCCTTCTGATGGGTTCTATGTAGACGTTGACATCAACGAGTAGGCTAAAGACCCAGGTGGTGACCCTGAGTTTGTGAAGGACCTTGTAGTATAGTTAGGCTTCCAAGCCTCTTTTATTTTACTAGTTGT
>NW_021230245.1:0-1511 GCF_002162155.2 Triticum dicoccoides | reverse complement strand
TGTGCAGCATTTTTTCTTTCTTCTCCGGTTCCTGCTAGCACTCCCGCAAAAACAAAAGTGATGGCTAGTGGGATCAAACTCAAGACCCCTAGCATCAACGCTGGTGTAACAACCATCGCACTAGGTTGTGCTTGTTGTGAAATAAATGGTATCACAGTACATGACCTTTTGTAAACTGTAGTAGCAAAGTTTTTTTGTGATTTCCTTCATAAGCTTCTTAAATAGCATGGTAACTCAAGTACATCCACCATCGTAATATACCCTCCATGTTTTCGTCCCTAGAATAAAAGTTGTTGAAATCATACTCCGGTAACTTATGTGAAAATACGCACACCAAAGCCGATAAATCGCGTACAGGCATCATGCACTAGTAGAAAACGGAGCTTTAATACCGGTTCATAAGGGCCTTTAGTGCCGGTTCTGCAACTGACACTAAAGAGTGAAGACTAAAGGCCTCCCCCCTTTAGTACCAGTTCGGCATGAACCGCCACTAAAGGCCCACCATGTGGCGTGAGCTTGAGTGTGGATCACTCATTCCAAATCATCTAACTTCCCGTCCGGTCACCCATCCCTCTCACTACTCCAGCCTGAGCACGCTTAACTTCCGGGTTCTATTCTCCCTGTTTCCAAGTCCGCACTTGTTGTTTTCCTGACAATAGTAAGATGTGAATCCTATTAACCCTCATGAGTTTAGCTTGAGCATGAAGTCACACGTTTCACTGTTTGAGTTTGAAACTATTATTCTAAAAAACAATAATTATGTAGTAACACTAATATTTCTTGAATAAATAGTTTGACCAGATTTGACCAAAATTCAAAAAACTAAGATACTTATTTAGTAACACTAATATTATTGCGTAATTATTTAGTAACGCTCTATATTTTTTAATCATTTGTCTGACCGGTTTGACAAGATTTAACCAAAATTAAAAAAAACATAAATTAGAGCATATATTTTTTTCCTTTTACAATTTTGTCATTTCAAAATTGTCCTAAACCCTAAACCCGGGACTTAAAACGTCGGAAACTATGCTAAACAATAAAAACTAAGGGTTTAAACCATAAAACCTAGCCCTAAACTCTGAAATCTAAACCCTAGCACTAAACGCTAAAAACGTCTAAAAAACGTTTAACACGCCCAAAAACTCTACTTTCCCTTTGGATTTTTGTGATTTTAAAAAATTGTCGAAACGGAAAACTTGTTCAGCAAATTTTGATATATTATATGTATTTTTCTGAATTAGGATGATTTAGTTATGATTTTTTCAAGTTTGAAAATTACCCTATAGTCCCGGTTTGTGTCTCCAACCGGGACTATAGGTTAGACCCTTTAGTGCCGGTTCATGGCACAAACCGGTACTAAAGGTTGGCGCTTTAGTACCGGTTTGTGCCACAAACCGGGACTAAAGGGGCTCGTGGGGCCCTGGCCTGACGCCAGCCTGCCACCACCCCTTTAGCACCGGTTTGTGGCACGAACCGGTACTAAAGGTTCAACACGAACCGGCACTAAT
>NW_021230244.1:0-398 GCF_002162155.2 Triticum dicoccoides | reverse complement strand
TAATGGGTAGCTCGCGGTAGGTTAGATTGGGCTAGGGGTCGATGGCTCGGTGGTCAATGCCCTCGTAGAGATCGGGCAAGTTAGGAAGTTGGAAACACTTCCGGGGATGTGATGCATGGAAAGCATTGTGCACATCAGGTAACTCAGGTGGCAACTCCAGCTGGTAACTGTCTACTCCTCGTCTTGAAGTGATCTCAGAGGGGGTTGTTAAATCTTGGTGTGAGCTTCCCTTTGACACGGAAATGCTTGGTTCCTTTGAGAGAAGTGGCTTGCAGATATGCCTGGTCTTCGATGTGGAGGTTTACTCCATGTCGATGGTGGTTGGTGTAGTTCTTCCTCCTTGGCATGGCGGTCTTCAAATGTCCCTTGACTAGCTGAATGGCTCTTCTTCCGTCTTT
>NW_021230243.1:0-954 GCF_002162155.2 Triticum dicoccoides | reverse complement strand
TTATATGGACATTAGTTTCACGATATATTATTTTACTAATATTAACCCGTATGTATGCCTGAAAAAAAAGAGAGAAAGAAATGCAAAATTTGTGGAATAAAAAAATTCAGGTATGCAATTTGCAAAGTAAAAATTGTCTAACTTTGATAACGACCTATAGAAACCTACTTTTTGTATTTCTTCTTCGAAAATAGGAAAGATAAACTGCATTGCACTACAATATATAAGTTTGCCATTTCTCATGATGAGTAATTACTATTTCTAAATTGACCAACTTGCATCATGAAAATTTGAGTTAACAAAAAATGATGTGCAATTTTACGTATAGAAATGTGCAACACCCATTTGCACAACGCTAAGACTGAAATTTCAAGAAATTCCAAACTTTTGTGACGATCTAATTTTCGATCAACAAAGAATCAACGGTTGAGATCATTGAGTGACAAATAACAATATCTCTATTGAGTGAAAAATATATGCTATCAACCATATATATAATACTTTCATGCCTTCTAATATAGAGCAAAATTTTAAATAGCACGCTATCTCGGTGCTATAGCGTTGGGAGGGCATCACGCTAAACGGCCTCGTGTACAATTCAGTGGCTTTAGCACCAATTTAGCAACTTTTGAGGCAGCCGCTATTTGCCATAGGCCACTACTTAAAACTTGAATATAGAGTAATGGTCAAAATATGAATCCCAGAGAAATATGTTCTGAAAATTAAGCTATTTAGAGGAAATAACTCGAATTTGTTATTACGGCTTGATAAAAACGAAATCCCTATCATCTCAAATTGACAATGCTAATTAAGTCCAAACTTACCGTCGAAATAGATGTGTCATTTTACTGAAATATTACGAAACTTCGCATCATTTTATTGTTCAATCAGGTTTCATTTTATCCAATAATTACTCTGACTTGGATTGTTTCTGGTCTTTCTAGTTTACTATCC
>NW_021230242.1:0-1789 GCF_002162155.2 Triticum dicoccoides | reverse complement strand
GAACTCCGGAGTGCATTTACGTGTCGGTCATAAACACTCACAATTTTGGCCAATTCTCGTCCGTTTCGTGCACTATTACTCACCGTTTGGGCGTCCCAGAACGATTTCCATGATTGACAATCCCCGGAGTGCGTTTGCGTGTCTGTCGTCAACACTCACAGTTTTGGCCAATTCTGACGCGATTCGTGGGCTATTACTCACCATTTAGGGGTCCCGAAGTGATTTCCATAGTTGTTGAACCACAAGCTGCGTTTAGGTGTCGTTCATCAACACTCACTGTTTTGGGGCCCCGATGTGATTTCCACGATTAACGAACCGCGGGGTGCGTTTACATGTCGGGCATCAATACTAGTAGTTTTGGCCAATTCTGGCCTGTTTCATGGACAATTGCTCACTGTTTTGGGGCCCCAGAATGATTTCCACGATTAACGAACCCCCGGGTGCGCTTACGTGTTGGTTATGAACACTCACAGTTTTGGCCAATTCTAACGCATTTTGTGGAGTTTCATTCACCGTTTTCTGGTCCTGAAGTGATTTCCGTAGTTGTTGAACCCCAAGGGGCACTTACGTGTTAGTCATCAACACTCACAGTTTTGGCTGATTCTGGCCTGTTTGATGGTCTATTACTCACTGTTTTGTGGCCCCGGAGTGATTTCCACGGTTAACGAACCGCAGGGTGCATTTACGTGTCGGTCATCAACACTCGCAATTTTGGCCGATTCTGGCCCGTTTCTTGGACTATTACTCTGTTTTTGGGTCCAAGCGTGATTTCCACGATTTACGAACCCCATAGTGCGTTTACGTGTCGATTAATGACACTCACAATTTTGGCCAATTTCTGGTCCGTTTTGTGTACTCTTACTCACCGTTTTGGCGTCCTAGAGCGATTTCCACGATTTACAATCCCCGGGGAGTGTTTGCGTCTCTGTCGTCAACACTCACAGTTTTGGCCAATTCTGACGCGATTCGTGGACTATTGCTCATCATTTAGGGGTCCCGAAGCGATTCCATAGTGGTTGAACCCTAAGGTCCGTTTACGTGTCGGTCATCAACACTCACAGTTTTGGCCGATGTTGGCCCATTTCATGGATTATTACTCACCGTTTTGGGGCCCCAAAGTGATTTCCACAGTTGTTTAACCCCATGGTGCGCTTACATGTCGATCATCAACAAGCGCAATTTGGGCCGATTTTGGACCATTTCTTGCATTATTACTTAGGTTTGGGGTCCCGGAGTGATTTCCACGATTGACGAACTCCGGAGTGCATTTACGTGTCGGTCATAAACACTCACAATTTTGGCCAATTCTCGTCCGTTTCGTGCACTATTACTCACCGTTTGGGCGTCCCAGAACAATTTCCATGATTGACAATCCCCGGAGTGCGTTTGCGTGTCTGTCGTCAACACTCACAGTTTTGGCCAATTCTGACGCGATTCGTGGGCTATTACTCACCATTTAGGGGTCCCGAAGTGATTTCCATAGTTGTTGAACCACAAGCTGCGTTTAGGTGTCGTTCATCAACACTCACTGTTTTGGGGCCCCGATGTGATTTCCACGATTAACGAACCGCGGGGTGCGTTTACATGTCGGGCATCAATACTAGTAGTTTTGGCCAATTCTGGCCCGTTTCATGGACAATTACTCACTGTTTTGGGGCCCCAGAATGATTTCCACGATTAACGAACCCCCGGGTGCGCTTACGTGTTGGTTATGAACACTCACAGTTTTGGCCAATTCTAACGCATTTTGTGGAGTTTCATTCACCGTTTTCTGGTCCTGAAGTGATTT
>NW_021230241.1:0-394 GCF_002162155.2 Triticum dicoccoides | reverse complement strand
AGCATCAGCCGGCTATGCCAGATGGTCCACGACGCCGGCCTACGGCCCGACACCAAGGAACGTCTCCAGGTAGTATTGCTTGAGGCCGCCAGGGCGAGGGGCCACTTGGACGACAGCTTTGTCTCCTTGTTCGACGAGGTCCTCGTCGGTTTCCTCGACAAGTTCATCGTCGTTAAGAAGCTTGTGGACGAATTTGATGTAAGCCTCCAGCCGACGCGCCCAGGCTCTGCGATGTCCGCCACCCTCAACGGCCACTATGGTAACAACCTCTTCAACGAACTGGTGGCCCTCCGACTGCCCGCCGTCGCGCCGGAGAATGTCCACCTCGAGGTCGCGCTCGCCGCGCAGTGCCTGGCGCAGCAAGACACCATCGACATAATCACCCACGTCTACG
>NW_021230240.1:0-984 GCF_002162155.2 Triticum dicoccoides | reverse complement strand
GGGGAACTTCCGTGTCATCCACGACCCGCGATACCTCAAGTACCCGAGGTAAGCACCCGATCACTACCTTTCCCTAGACGACACTAACATGGAGTCCGCTCGATCGGTAGTAACCCCCGTGCCCAACATTATCACATAACATTTTCGTGGAGCCACGCTCCATAATCATCTCACATCACAAGCACGGGGTACCAACGGTGTGTCCGGTGCCCCATAAAAATGTTCTTGGCAGCCCTACCTGGCATGACCCCGTCCCGAGAGAGCGCACCAACAACTCTCCCGTCACTAGTAATGCGGGCTCCAAGCTAGTATCAGTCTAGGTAATCAATAATGCCCTTTCCCATATAAGGGTAGAGTGGTTGTGCATGTAAGGTTGGGACAGTCATCAAATCTTAAATCTAATCCGTTTTCGAAAACAACACACACACTTGCCTCGGTACACCACTTCGTCATCAAGTGGTTACCCATCTCATCATCTCCCTCGGGCATAAGTGGCACCCGACGGGGTTTTCGAAAAGTCTTTTGACAATGCTTTGCCTCCTTCACCATGCATAAACCCATCCCTTTTTGCGTAGCACTACTTTAGCATCCTATCTACTCCCACCGTCATAACCCTCATAAGAAGGTAGGGTCATGCACAATGCAAGTATCAACGAGGAAGTACGGTGGCAAACCATCAAAGTGGATACCACCTCATCATGATTCCGTTGCAACGACAATATGGTGCTATATGACATGCATAAAAAGGGTTTCATAGACATGGTCAAAGGGCTGCTTGCCTATTTTAACAGAGTCCTCGAGGTCTTCAAATATCTCTGGTCCAACTCCGAGCATTTCGTCTACTTCATCAACTATCGTCGAAAGCAACCATAATAAGCAACACAACAAGGAAGGAAATAAAAGTGCTCTAAAAATGTGAGTTGTACTTTTCTAGGATACCTCTGGTCATATGAGGGATGACCAAAGTGGTTTCATTAGGATTTG
>NW_021230239.1:0-6606 GCF_002162155.2 Triticum dicoccoides | reverse complement strand
TATCCATCAATGATTGGGTTGAGTTCTAGGGCCGCCGAACCTCCATAACGGATACTAGTTGGGTGGCCCCTGCGATCGAAGGTGATCGAACAAGCTGACCATGGGTTGAATTTTGGGGCGACGGGCTCTACGGCGTAGACGTCCCTTAGTGCATGCTTGCGCTCCCTCTTGGGGATATGTGTGACATATATCATGTTTACTGTTTTCACCTCAGGGGGAAAGTTCTTCTGTCCCCCTGTGTTCGGTGGACGGGGCTCATCATCGTCCTCGCGTTGAGGCCCTTTCCCCTTGTGTTCGGTATTTAACTTACCGGTCTGTTTAAAAACCCACCAGTTTCTATTGGAGTGGTTGGCAGGCTTGTCGGGGGTCCCATGAATTTGGCAAGGCCTATGTAGTATTTTATCCAAATTATATGGACAGTCTCTATTTCCTTTGAATGGCTTCTTCCGCTGACTGGGTTTAGAGCCACTGAATCTGGCGTTGACTGCCGTATCTTCAGTTCCTTCATTGTTGTTCCGATGCTTGTTTTTGTTATGTCCTGGCCTTCCGTTGCCATCTCTGGCTTCAGAAGTGCCAGGGTCGCTGGTACTGTTGCTTCTACGAGCCAACCAGAATCTTCGCCCGCGCAGAAGTGGGTCATAAGTGCAGTAAGCGCTACCATAGTCTTTGGCATTTCGAGGTGTCGGGCAAGCCATTCGTCACGGACACTGTGTTTAAAGGTCGCTAAGGCTTCGACGTCCGGACAGTCGACGATTTGGTTCTTTTTAATTAAGAGTCTAGAGTTTGCGGGCGGACTCCCTAGGTTGCTGGACTATGTGACTAAGGTCATCAGCGTCCGGTGGCCGGACATAAGTACCTTGGAAGTTGTCTCGAAAAGCATTCTCCAATTCTTCCTAGCTACTAATAAAGTTCTCTGGGAGGCTATTCAAACAGTGTCGTGCTGGTCCTTTTAGCTTTAAGGGGAGGTATTTAATGGCGTGGAGATCATCACCGCGAGCCATGTGGATAAGGAGAATAAAATGTTCAATCCATACAGCGGGATCCGTGGTTACATCGTATGCTTCAATGTTTCCGGGTTTAAACCCTTCTGGAAACTGGTGTTGCATTACCTCATCGGAAGAGCACAAGGGGTGTGTGATGCCTCTGTATCAGGCAACGTCACGGCGGAGTTCGGATGACATCTGTGTTCGGTGTTCGGCCTGAGTTTGGTTATGCTTATCGCGCCAAACTTGATGTCCGTCATTTCATGTTGGAGCACGTCCCCTTGATCCGTAGATTGATCTAGTCTGACCGGCTATATTATCCAGGTCCTGATGTAAGTCGTAGGTATAGCCCGGGGCCGCTACCTCTTTGCCTCGACGACGAGGTGGCGCGGGCTAGTGTTCAGCGTAAGTATCCGCTTTGTCCCGTCCACGTGGTGGTCGGTCTGGTTCGTCAGCATGATTATATCTTGACGGTAGTGGCTAAAGGGCATCGTCGTTAAATTGTGGTAGCAGCCTGCGCTTTGGGTTGCTTTTTGTTGGCCGCTCAAAGCCGTATTCTTCAGCGGCAAGGACCTTGGTCCATATATTGTTGAGCGTATCCTATTTGACTTGAAATTGTTGTTGTTTCTTTTTGAGGCTCCTCGTAGTGGCGATGAGCTGTCTCTTGAAGCGCTCTTGCTCGAGGGGTTCCTCTCGCACGATGAAATCTGCGTTGCTGAGGCTAATGTCCTCCTCGGACATTGGTAGATAATTACTATCTTCTGAATCCTCCTTCTTGATAAGTTCGTCCGGATGGACTTGTCCATCTTCCCACTCATCCTTCTCAGCAGTACGTTCGACGGAGTGGTCGGAGTCTTCGGCATTCTCCGGAGTTTTCTTGTCTCCGCTACAGGTATTGCTTTCCTTTTCACGACGCGACCGTGAGCGGCGCCGCTGATGTCGGCATTTTTGTGGTGCTTCGACAGGCTTGTCCTCAATCGGGTCTTGAGCGCTATCGTCGCCCTTCTTTTCGGGGGTATCCACCATATACACGTTGTATCTAGAAGTGGCTGTCCAACGCCCAATGATATGTGGGGTTTGTGTGACGCCTCAAGACCGGAGCTTCAGATTCTTTCGAGGGTTTCCGAGATTCGTCGTGTGATTTGTTTGGTTCGTTGCTTTCGTTTTTGCATCATGTGCATTGCATCATGTCATCTTGCAACGTGTTTTAGAACTCAACCAAATAAAATCGGATGGATCTTCAGTCCATTTAAATCGAGGGATATTCACATGGTGAAATTCTCTTTATTACATATCTCCCAATATGTATAGGGAGGTAAAATAAATATTCCATTCTTTAGGAATCGACCACAACACACTCACAATATAAATCCCTTGGGTTCTTTTGCTTCAAGTTTCACCTCCAAACCTTGGCAATAGTTCTTTCTCCATTTATCGAGGGTCCTCCATAACCCTCAACATTTTTGTACACCCCTTTAGCCTAGCCACCATTCAAACTCTTTTGGCTCAAGTCAAATAAGTTTGAATTTAAATTCTCCTAACTTGTCGGAACTATTTTTGTTGAGGTGGAAATATTCCATAAATCCATACAAAAATGTTCCATAATTTTGTTCTTCTCCATGGCCTCTTCTCTTAATTATTTTTGGCCTATCTCTTTTGCTGAAAAGAGAAATTAAGAGAGAGAGAGAGCCCAGCTGGCCAGCCCATCTGCAGCCCAGACCGGCCCAAACCTCCCCTAGGCCAGCCGCCCCTTGGCTAAACCTAGCCCGACTCCTCTCTCTCGTTCTCACCTTCTCCCTCCAGGCAGCGCCGCCAGCCTACCGTCGTCCCTCTTCCTCCTTCGCCCCAATCACATCCCCTCCTCTCTTTCCTTCTGCCCAGCGCCACCCACACCCGCATCATGCCCTATCCTCACACTCCCTCACGCATCGCCCCGCGCCCCGCCTCCTTTTCCTCACAACGCCGCGGCGACGACCGAGCTTTCCCCTGGCGAAGCCCCTTCTTCTCCTCCACCTCTCTGCGCCTCCTCGTCGTGCCGCTACCTGCCTCTGCGCGCACGTCGCCCCGCCTCAGCGTCGCCGTCCTCCATGGCCGCAGCTAGCCGAGCTCGAAGCTCCCGCCGCCACCACCTCGTCCCCGCGCTGTAGGGCGTCACCTCCGGCCGAATCCAGCCGCCCGTGGCCTCTCCTCGAGCATTGGCCGCCCACAGCTCACCGGAGAGACTCCTCCTCGCCGCCCGTTGTGCACCGAAGGTCTGGGCGCCATGGACAAGTTCCCCAGCGACCACGCCCCTGCCGTCCCCGCGCATCTGCTGCTTCGTCACCAACCTCCAGCGCCTCCGCCGGCCTGGTTCGCCTCGCCGCTGTTGCTTTACAAGCCTGCCTCCCTTCTGCTCCGTCCATTAGACCACCTTGGCCGTGGTTTGCCGCTGCCTAGACCACCTTCAGCTGGGTGCCCCGCCTCCTGCTTCGGCCAGAGTTCCTTCGCCTCCAAGCTGCTTCTCGAGCTGTCACTCGAGGTTGTAACCTCCGTGTGTTCTACCACCCCGTGCATGTCGCCAAAGTACCACAACACCGATTACCACACAGACCGCCAAGACCGACTACGAGGATTCACAAAGTACCTTCGGATGCGCCAAGTTTGACTACATGGACGGCCAAATTCCGCTTCGAACGTGTATGACTACACCCGGTGATGCGACAAGTACCCTGACAACATGCACAACTACACCAAGACCAGTTCGACAAGTACCCCGAGAACGTCTGTACCTCTACCGCCCCGCCGGGTCCGACAAAACCAAGTGTACAACTACCATCGCCCCGAGGACGTTGGATCCGTCAAGTACCTCTCTGATAACGAATATGTACCACTACTTACACTTCCGCTGCCGAGGAACGATAGTACCACTACTTCCCACGAACATCCCAAGAACGTCTACTTCCTCTACTTCCCTCGACGAACTCGAACCGCCCTGGAAATGCACGCTTCGAAGGTATAACCCCGAGACGAACGCCCGTGAACGGATGCATGTGTGTATGAGATGGTTTCATGTAACTGTTGCTCACCACGTACGTTGTATCTCTCGCGCGTTACCCGTTTCTGAGCCATCGACACGTGGGAACCTGGTAGCCGGGAGCACCCCACCATCCTTTCATGACACGCTCCCGTCACTTTCTTTTGAACCGATGTCTCAATGAGTTGTTGGAACCGGAACGTTGCCGTGGCACCGTTTCGTTATCGTCGCCGTGGCACCCCTTTCGTTTCCGCCACGATGACTAATGCTTCATATCATGCTCGTTATCATCTTCATGACAACATTTTCATAAATATTGCATAAAACTTGCACATGTCATCCGCATCATGATAATAACATTTAAAATGTTTAAAATTATTGTTTGCCTTAATTTGCTAAATGCATATGGGGTTTTACCGGATTTGTTGTTTGTTATATCCGGCCCCATTTAAATTGTTTAGATGGTATAGTTTTGTTATGCTTCACTCTCTTGCCATGTTTAACAAACATTTAATATTGTTGGGTACCCAAACGGGAGAGAACTAAATAGTTGATGTGGTGTTCCGCCAATAGGCAACTCGTTGCATATTGAGCTCCACTTAATTTGTAGTTTTGTTTGTGCACTTTGGCATGCCATGCATTTTTAAACCGGACATGCATCATACTTGGTTGTGCATCATGCCATGTTTATGTGGTGGTTGTTTACTATGTTGTTTGCTTATTTCCGGTGTTGCTTCTTCGGGTTAGTTCCGTTAACGTCGCGTTTGTGAGGATTCGTTCGACTTCGTCCGTTTGTCTTCTTCATGGACCCGTTCTTCTTCCTTGCGGGATCTCAGGCAAGATGACCACACCCTCGAAATCACTTCAATCTTTGCTTGCTATTTGCTCGTTCTTTTGCTATGCCGCGATACCTACCACTTGCTATATCATGCCTCCCATATTGCCATGTCAAGCCTCTAACCCACATTTCCAAGCAAACCGTTGTTTGGCTATGTTACCGCTTTTGCTCAGCCCCTCTTATAGCGTTGCTAGTTGCAGGTGAAGCTGAAGTTTGTTCCATGTTGGAACATGGTTATGTTGGGATAACACAATATCTCTTATTTTAATTAATGCATCTATATACTTGGTAAAGGGTGGAAGGCTCGGCCTTATGCCTGGTGTTTTGTTCCACTCTTGCCGCCCTAGTTTCCGTCATACCGGTGTTATGTTCCTTGATTTTGCGTTCCTTACGCGGTTGGGTTATAATGGGAACCCCTTGACAGTTCGCCTTGAATAAAACTCCTCCAGCAAGGCCCAACCTTGGTGTTACGTTTGCACTAACAACTTAGCCTTTTTCCCTTGGGTTTCCGGAGCCCGAGGGTCATCTTTATTTTCACCCCCCCGGGCCAGTGCTTCTCTAAGTATTGGTCCAACCTGAGCGGTGTCCGGCGCCCCCTGGGCAACCAGTGTCTATGCCAACCCGACGTCTGGCTCATCGGGTGTGCCCTGAGAACGAGATACTTGCAGCTCCTATCGGGATTTGTCGGCACATTCGGGCGGCTTTGCTGGTCTTGTTTTACCATTGTCGAAATGTCTTGTAACCGGGATTCTGAGCCTGATCGGGTCTTCCTGGGAGAAGGAATATCCTTTGTTGACCGTGAGAGCTTGTGATGGGCTAAGTTGGGACACCCCTGCAGGGTTTTGAACTTTTGAAAGTCGTGCCCGCGGTTATGGGCAGATGGGAATTTGTTAATGTCCAGTTGTAGAAAACTTGACACTTAACTTAATTAAAATGCATCAACCGCATGTGTAGCCGTGATGATCTCTTTCCGGCGGAGTCCGGGAAGTGAACACGGTTCTCGTGTTATGCTTGAACATAAGTAGTTCTAGTATCACTTCTTGATCTTTGTAGCTTCTCGACCGTGCTTTGCTTCTCTTCTCGCTCTCATTTGCGTATGTTAGCCACCATATATGCTAGTGCTTGCTGCAGCTCCACCTCACTACCTTTTACTACCCCTAAGCTTAAATAGTCTTGATCGCGAGGGTGTGAGATTGCTGAGTCCCCGTGACTCATAGATTACTTCCAAAACCAGTTGCAGGTGCCGATGATACCATGCAGGTGACGCAACCGAGCTCAAGGAGGAGCTCGAAGAAGATCGTGTTCGTTGTGTTGTTTTGTTTTCCAGTTGATCAGTAGTGGAGCCCAGTTGGGGCGATCTGGGATCTTTTGCATTAGGGGTTGTCTTTCTTTATTTGGTTCCGTAGTCGGACCTTGATTGTATCTGGATGATGTAATGCTATATTTATGTATTGTGTGAAAGTGGCGATTGTAAGCCAATTCTTTATCCCTTTCTTATTCAGTACATGGGATGTGTAAAGATTACCCCTCTTGCGACATGCCTACCATGCGGTTATGCCTCTAAGTCGTGCTCCGACACGTGGGAGATATAGCCGCATCGTGGGTGTTACAAGTTGGTATCAGAGCCTTCCCCTACTTAGGAGCCCCCTGCTTGATCGAATCTTTGGCGTTGTTGAGTCTAGAAAAATGTTTTGAGTCTTTTAGGATTATATATATCGGAGAGTATGATTCTTTTTACTCCTCAGTCCCTTCGTCGCTCTGGTGAGGCCTCC
>NW_021230238.1:0-1354 GCF_002162155.2 Triticum dicoccoides | reverse complement strand
GGGGGGGGGGGGTTGAATATTACAACCTCAATGCATTCTTTAATAAGCTTGGAATTACATATCGTGTGTCTTGTCCTCATACACATCATCGCGTGTCTTGTCCTCGTACACATCAGCAAAACGGTGTAGCTGAGCATAAGCATCGCCATATAGTTGAGACTGGTCTTGCTTTGCTTGCCCATTCCTCTGTTCCTTTTCGGTTTTGGAGTGATGCATTTTCCTCCATATGCTTTCTCATTAACAGACTCCCTACACGACTCCGTCAGATGAAAACACCACTTGAGCTCTTGCTGAATGAAATTCCTGATTATACGTTTCTCAAGGTCTTTGGGTGTGCGTATTGGCCACATCTTTGTCCTTATAACCAACACAAGTTGGAGTTTTGGTCTAAGCAGTGTGTGTTTCTTGGTTATAGTTCTCTTTATAAAGGGTACAAGTGTCTTCATGTTCCCTCTAACCGCGTCTACATCTCTCGTCATGTGGTGTTTGATGAGAATGTTTTTCTGTTTTCCGCACTTCTGGTCACCTCCACCACTCCCACTGCATCTGAGAAATCTGTTTTACCTTTGCCTGGTCAATTTGTTGATGCTACATATACCCCCTTGTTGCTATGTAACCATGGTGCAGGTACTGGGCGAGGAGCACGCCTGGAGCTTCTGGATGAGCAGCCGCTCGCGTCCCCTCGGATGTCCGCCGAGCCCGCTCACGACGCCCCTCCGTCACCTGGCTCACCGACAGGTTGGCCGAGCCGGGCCCTGTCACCTCGGTCAAATATGGGGCTGGCCACACGCTGGCCGAGGCAGCTTCGCCCGAGCCTGCCTCTGCCGCGGGGGCCGAGCTGGCGTCCACGCCTGCGTTGGCTGAGCCAGCTTTGCCTCAGCCAGCCTCTGTCGTAGGGGCCGAGCCGGTCTGGGGAGCGGTCTGTGTCGTCATCGCCATCCTCATCGACTCTGCCTCCGGTGCCACCTCTGCCGCCGATCGCTATTCTGCGTCCTCGTACATGCAGTCAGAGTGGCATTGTTCAGCTGAAGGACCACACTGACCGCACGGTTGCGTGGATTGTGGCATGTATGGCACAGACAAATGCTGATCCCACTGTTGAGCCTCAACATTTTCAGGCAGCTCTTCGGATTCCCCATTGGCGCAGTGCCATGGAGCAGGAGTTTCAGGCACTACAGAGGAACGATACTTGGCGCTTGGTTCCTCCTATGTCTGGTGTCAACATCATTGACTCCAAGTGGGTGTTTAAGGTAAAAAAAGCATGTTGATGGTTCTATTGAGCGATACAAGGCACGGTTGGTGGCCAAACGTTTTAAACAACGATATGGTCTTGATTATGAGGATACCTTTAGTC
>NW_021230237.1:0-1371 GCF_002162155.2 Triticum dicoccoides | reverse complement strand
CAAGAGCAGGCCGAAGGCAGTGAAGCCAGAAATGAACATCTGCCTCAACCTCCTTCACTAGCCGAGGTTATGATGGAAGCTGAGAGAAACAAGCGGGAGACAAACCGTTTGTTGGAGCGTATTGAACAGAATACAGCACACCATCAGAGGGCTAACGTGGTGTCACTCAGTGATTTTATCAAATTGCATCCACCCACGTTCCACCACTCCGTCGAGCCTCTCGACGCTGATGACTGGCTTCGCAGTATCTCTCATAAACTGCGTTCCGCGCTGGTAGCGGAGGCTGACAAGGTCACCTTTGCTGCGTATCATCTTGAAGGCCCCGCCAGTCTATGGTGGGAGAATTATGGAGCCATGCGCCCAGCGGGCCATGTCACAACTTGGGCTGAATTCAGCGAGGCTTTCCGTGAACATCACATTCCGGAGGGTCTCATGGACCGTAAACGTGAAGAATTTTGCAGTTTCACCCAAGGCCGACTTTCTGTGGATGCCTATAGCAGGGAGTTTGGTAATCTCGCCCGATATGCAACTGAGGAAGTGTCTACTGACGCCAAGAAGCAAGCAAGGTTCCGTAAGGGCCTTAGTCCTGAGCTTCGCCGCGACCTCCGTCTGCATGAGTGCACATCTTTTTCAAAACTTGTCAACAAAGCCATCAGTGCTGAAACTGGTCAGACTGACTATGATGCAACACGCAAGCATGGACGTGACACGGGTTCCTCATCCGGTGCTGGTCCTCAGAAGCGCCGCGTGTGGGTACCCAACACCGCCCTGCCACCCAGGTTCACACCGAGGCCATCCTTCCAGGCGCCTCGCCCCGCTCAACAGTCTGCTCCAGCCAAGCCCTATGGGGGTCCAACCAATAATGCTCCTCCACGTACCAGTTCCGTGACTTGTTTCAAGTGTGGGGAATCTGGTCACTATATGCGTGAGTGTCCCCAGACCAACCCCAATCAATCTGCTAAAGCTGTTGGCCGTGGCAAGCCGACAGGGAAAGTGTTTCATGCTAAACCGGTCACCGCTTCACGTGGCCATGTCAATTGTGTCTCTGCCGAAGAAGCTCAAGAGGATCCCAACGTCGTTCTCGGTACGCTTCTTGTTAATTGCCACCCGGCATCTGTTCTTTTCGATACAGGAGCCTCTCATTCTTTTATATCTGAAAATTATGCTCGTTTGCATAACGTCGCATTCTGTGACTTGCCATCCTCTATGGTAATTCAAACTCCGGGATCCAAATGGCAAACTTCTAGAGTAAGCCATGGAAATGAAATCCAAGTCGACAGACTTGTTTTTCTCGCATCTTTGATAGCCCTTAAATCTTCAGATATTAATATCATTTTGGGTATGGACTGGATGTCAGCTCATCAAGCCAAA
>NW_021230236.1:0-1445 GCF_002162155.2 Triticum dicoccoides | reverse complement strand
GTGATTTGGAATGTATCATGCATATGCACCTCTTCACATCCCCAATCTAAGCTTGTCACTGCTGAAAATTGTGCATCCAGCTCACAAGCCCCCATTGCAGCCCCCCTCAGCCCCTAAGAACTACAAACACATAACTGCATACTCTCTGTTATATAGCACAAAAACACAAAACACAGAAACCTGATGTGCAAAAAGACAGCAAATGTCAGACATGGTGCCAATAGATAGTAGCCACTAGTAGAAAACGGAGTTTTAGCGCCGGTTCGTAAGGGCCTTTAGTGCCGGTTCCATAACCGGCATTAAAGGGTGGGCACTAAAGCCCCCCCCCCTTTAGTACCGGTTCGGCACGAACCGGCGCTAAAGTGCCACCACGTGGCGTGAGCTCGCGCCCTGGTATGGGGGACCTTTAGTACCGGTTGGTGTTACCAATCGGTACTAAAGATATTTTTTTGAATTTTTTTTAATTTTTTGGAGTTTTTGTTGGATTTTTTTTGGATTTTTAATTTTTTTTGAATTATTTGATGATTTAGTCTCTAATCACCTCTCTTAACTGCTCAAGTGTGGATCACTCATTCCAAATCATCTAACTTCCCAACCGGTGACCCATCCCTCTCACTACTCTAGCCCGAGCACACTTAACTTTCGAGTTCTATTCTACTTCTTTTCCGAGTCTGCACTTGTTGTTTTCCTGACAATAGTAAGATGTCAATCCTATTAACCCTCAGGAGTTTAGCTTGAGCATGAAGTCACACATTTCACCGTTTGAGTTTGAAACTATTATTCTAAAAAACAGTAATTATTTAGTAACGCTAATATTTCTTGAATAAGTTTGACCATAGTTTGACCACAGGTTGACCATAGTTTGACCAGATTTGACCAAAATTCAAAGAAATAATTATTTAGTAACACTAATATTCTTGAATAATTATGTAGTAACATTAATACTTCTTGAATAAGTAGTTTGACCAGATTTAACCAAATTTTTTTAAAAAAAACTAAAATTTGACCATATCTTTTTTTCTTTTGGAATTTGAGGATTCTAAAAAATTCCAAACAGGCTGTAGGCAGTCTCCATCGGATGCGGATTTTCGTGCTGAATTTTTTGATATATTATACGTTTTTTTCCGACATCGTAAGCAAAAGTTATAACCGTTTTACATTTTTCCTACACTTTTTGCAAAACATGTCCAAATTGTAGTTTTCAAATTTTCCTAACTAGTAGATGTAGTAATATAACTACCTCTCGAAGGATTTTATTTTTTGAAGTTTTTATCATTTTCTTTTGATTTTTCAGAACTAAAATGGCGACACAGGGGGGGTAGAGTTTGAAAATTGCCCTATAGTGCCGGTTAGTGCCGGTTTGTGAAGCACATTGTGTCACAAACAGGTACTATAGGTCAGACCCCTTTAGTACCGGTTCATGGCACGAACCGATACTAAAGGTT
>NW_021230235.1:0-414 GCF_002162155.2 Triticum dicoccoides | reverse complement strand
GAGCTCGGGGTGGTGGAGCTGGAAGCCTTGGCTGCCTAGATGGTGGAGGAGGCAGATGAGGTGCAGCATAGGTCTGCCTTGGGGCAGGTGCATTTGGACGGTACATGCTGTTCGGGATCCATATCTTACGCTTCTGCGAGGGCGGGCCCAAAGATGAGCCCGTGTCACGGTTGCGCCTCTGAGAGCTCTGGTGTTCCTGCAGACCAGTCTCGACATTGATGGCCTTGTTCACCAAGGTGGCGAAATCGGCAAAGTCATGCACTAGAAGTGTGAGCTTGATGTCAGCTTGAAGGCCGTCACGGAACTTCTCCTGTCTGCGTGCATCAGTTGCAATGTCTTCTTCAGCATAGTGGGACAAGTCCAGAAACTCCCGCTGATAAGCTTCCACGGTTTTGTTGCCCTGGGTGAGGTTGC
>NW_021230234.1:0-813 GCF_002162155.2 Triticum dicoccoides | reverse complement strand
TTTTTTTTAAAACTGAAAAGGCGATCCCGGGGGTAGAGTTTGAAAATGGGACCTTTAGTAGTAGCGCGGTTTTTTACCCCCTCGCTACTACTATGGCACCACTTAGTAGTAGCGAGGGCTAAAAACCAACGCTACTGCTATCAAACTTAGTAGTAGCGAGGTTTTAAAAACCCGCGCTACTACTATGGCATGTCCCGGGGGGCACGGTAGAGACCGCTTAGTAGTAGCGAGGGTTAAAAACCCGCGCTACTGCTATCAACTTAGTAGTAGCGAAGGTTAAAAACCCGCCCTACTGCTATCAACTTAGTAGTAGCGAGGTTTAAAAACCTGCGCTACTGGTAAGTAGCAGTAGCGAGGGTTTTTAACCCTCGCTACTAGTAACTTTCTATGTATAGGCTTTTCCCTAGTAGTGGATACATATTATATCATTCTTGATAACCCGCATGTATATGGGATAGTACTAGCCTCTTTCGACAAGTAAGAGTGTCAAACCCAACGAGGAGCTAAAGGTAGAACAAATACTCTCTCAAGTCCTATCGGCCACTGATACGACTCTACGCACGCTTGACGTTCGCTTTACCTAGAACAAGTATGAAACTAGAAGTACTTTGTAGGTGTTGTTGGATAACTTTGCAAGATAATAAAGAACGCGTAAATAAAAAGTATGGGCTGTTTATATAAAGATGCAATAAAGTAAATAAAGCGAGTGTGGGAAAGTGGTGGTAGGAATTGTGGAATTGTCCCTAAGCAATTGACTACGTTACTAGACCGATAGCAAGTTTTATGTGGGAGAGGCCACTGCTAGCATGTCAT
>NW_021230233.1:0-1260 GCF_002162155.2 Triticum dicoccoides | reverse complement strand
GGAGGTGAGTGCTTGAAGGTATATCTTTAGATCTTGCAATCGAGTCTTTTAGTTTCTTGTTTTATCACTAGTTTAGTTTATAAAAGAAAATTACAAAAAAATGGAATTAAGGTTACCTCATATGCTTCGTCTTTTTAATAGCTATCATGAAAATAAGGATTCCGATAATCGTGCTCAAGTGCTAGAGGAAGAATGCATTAGAATGTTTGGCACTAAATCTTTGAATGATGAGCATGATTGCAATGTTGTTAGTATGAATTCCTTGAATATCCATGATGCTAATTATATGCAAAGCCACAAGCTTGGGGAAGCTATGTTTGATGAAGATGATATTTTTTGTCCCCCAAGTTTTTATGAGAAAATTTATTATGATGAAAGCATGCCTCCTATTTATTATGATTATATTGAGGAAAGTGGATTTGGAGAGGTCATGACTTTATTTTGTGATGAATCCACTATTACGGAAGAGGTTCCAATTGATTATGAGAACAAAGTTGCTATCTATGATGATTATTGTGATGACTTGTATGCTATAAAGAATAATGATATCCATGAAACTTGTCATCATTATTTTAGTTTTCAATTGGATTATGCCTCACATGATAATTATCTTGTTGAGTTTGCTCCCACTATTATTCATGAGAAGAATCTTGCTTATGTGGAGAGTAGTAAATTTTCTATGCTTGTAGATCATGAAAAGAATGCTTTAGGTGCTAGTTATATTGTTTAATTCATTCATGATGCTACTGAAAATTATTATGAGGGAGGAATATATGCTTGTAGGAGTTGTAATAATATCAAGTTTTCTCTCTATGTGCTTAAAATTTTGAAGTTATGCTTGTTTTACCTTCCTATACAAGTTGATTCTTGTTCCCACAAGTTGTTTGCTCACAAAATCCCTATGCATAGGAAGTGGGTTAGGCTTAAATGTGCTAGTCATATTCTTCAAGATGCTCTCGTTATGTTTCAATTCTTATCTTTTATGTGAGCATAATTGAAATCATCATGCCTAGCTAGGGGCGTTAAACGATAGCGCTTGTTGGGAGGCAACCCAATTTTATTTTAGTTCCTTGCTTTTTGCTCCTGTTTAGTAATAAATAATTCATCTAGCCTCTGTTTAGATGTGGTTTTAGTTTATTAATTAGTGTTTGTGCCAAGTAGAACCTTTGGGAAGACTTGGGTGAAGTCTTTATGATCATGCTGTAAAAAACAGAAACTTTAGCGCTCACGAGAATTGCTGCCATTTTTTATTGGAGAGTG
>NW_021230232.1:0-879 GCF_002162155.2 Triticum dicoccoides | reverse complement strand
GTGGTACTTTCCGATCACTCCTCGTCTGCAGCGGTATTTCGCGGATCCTAAGGTAGCAAAGCTCCTGCGTTGGCACGCGGATAGGGAGGAGAAGAAGCGAGAAGATGACGCAAATGATCCGGAGATAGATAAAAAAGACAAGATGCTGAGTCACCCTAAGGATGCGAGCCAGTGGCAAGCATTGAACTTCGAATACCCAGAATTTGGGAACGATCCAAGGAACATCGTGCTGGGCGCGAGCACCGATGGAGTCAATCCGTTTGGCAGCCAGAGAAGCACACATAGCACCTGGCATGTGTTTGTGTGGATGTACAACCTTCCCCCCTGGTTGTGCATGAAGAGGAAGTACATTCACATGAGTATGCTAATTGAAGGGCCGAAACAACCAGGGAACTACATCAATCTGTATCTGGGGCTGCTGAAAGAGGAGCTTGACACGCTGTGGAAAACGCCAGCCAATACGTGGGACTCCGCAGAGAAAGAATATTTCCCTATGAGAGTCGCACTGCTCACGACGGTGCACGACTATCTCGGTTACGGATATCTTGCGGGGCAGGTAGTCCACGGATTTTCTGGATGCGTAAGGTGCATGGATGACACAACGTATCGCTAGCTAGATAGAGATCCCGGGTCTTCGAAAACCGTGTTCATGGGACATCGAAGGTGGCTTCGCGACGATGACCCGTGGAGGAAACGCAAGGATCTGTTCGATGGTGAAACCGAACCCCGAAAACGCCCGTGTACGAGGAGCGGCGAGGAAATAGACAAGCTGTTGAAAAATTGGAAAGACTGCCCACTGCCGGGAAAGAAGCAAAAGGCGCCAGAGCCGGGAAAGAAGCGAAAGGCGCCAGAGCCGCTGCTGAAGGTATGGAAAACGAG
>NW_021230231.1:0-1692 GCF_002162155.2 Triticum dicoccoides | reverse complement strand
CCCCCCCCTCCCCGCCCTCCAATCCACCGCTAAGCGACCTCATCGGCGGCAAAAGGAATGGGGACCCATCTATTTTATTTTTTATTTTACTTAGGTTTTGTTTCCCTAGCGGAATCGGCGAGGTGGTTGCGGCAATGGCATGTTGGAATAAGGTCTCTCTGGCATATCCCTACTCCGATGAGGTCCGACCCGAGGACGACAAAGGGCCTGTTAAATTTTGTGGCACCAGATTTGTCGTCTCTCTTCATATCTTTGGCAATTGGTGTGTCTATCACAGTGAGGAATGAGCTGGCTATTGGTGTGGTGACTTCGACATCTTGTTTCATGTTGTTCTGGGGTATGGTCCGGTTTCACTTTCTCTTGGATCGATGGTGATGGATTGCAAGCCTGTGTTTGTGGGTTGATGATCCAACTAATATTCCTCCACGATTTATATCTCGTTTCAATGGGCGAGTAGCCATGGCGGTCTTTCAAGCCAGATATGTCGAGGACGTTTTCAGGTATCCCTTTCCTTTACTGTTTGGTTCAGTGTAATTTTCAACCACCAGCGAGAAGCATACAATTGATGAAAGAAGAAGGCTAGTATGATTTTCAATGTAATTTTAATTTTTACTGATTCGTTCTTTAAAAAAGATCAATTTTAAATATATTTTGACGAGTTTTAAAATTCATTAAATTTCAACTTTCAAAACTTGGTACGCGCAAACGGGAACCGTAACTTTTAGAAACTGAAACTTAAAACTTGGTGTGCCCTCGTGCAGAATTAAACGACTTTACGGATCGCAAGGTAAATCGGATGTTTGAGCAAGTTTCAATTACTAAAACTTGATAGAAACAATTATAAATTTATCTTGCCGCCACCAAGTCTTGCAAAAACTCTTGAGTAAAGAATGGGCGGTCAAATCTATCTTGCCGCCACCAAATGTCTTCAAAAATTATAGAAAACAGAACAACACTGCTTTGCTGCTCGAACTACTCGTCTCCAAACGTGATGGCGACGGAACATTCTCAAATTATCCCAGACATCGTCTGTCATCACACGTAGTTTGACTGCTTGACCCATCACTCAATTAGAGTCCCCAACATGGCGACATATCCTGCTTACAGCTTACTGTACCTGTACTACCTTGGCAACCAAGCCAGCCAGCTCCTTCTTCCTTCCTACCTGCCTTCCTGCCTCGCGGAACCGAGCTCTACGATTACAAATACTCAGGAGATCGATGGATCCTCAAGTCACCAATCTCTTCATCACTTCGTGTACAACCATCTAGCATCTGCGGCAGCATCCCAGGAGAGAATAATGGTGTACGAGGCAGTGGAGGCCATTGCTTTGAGGAGTCAGGTTCAGAGAAGAAACATGAGTGCGAGAAGCCATGAGCATCAGGTGAAGGCCAGAGAGAATGAGCTCATATGGGGCTTTGTTCTCTGGATCATCAGCAAGGTTTGCCCGGCCTTCTAGGCCATGCTGTGCCATGTACGGTGATTAGAGTGTAACAGCTCAAGGTGGATTCTTGTTTTGCTTCGAGCAGAGATTTTGCAAACGTCATGTGTTGTTATGTATATTCTACAGTATGTTTTTAGGGGATATCAACTATGTATTTATGTTATGTATGTATCTATTGTTTAGCCGTTCAGGCAAGTGTGTATCACTTGTAGTTAGTAGGAACAATTCATCAAGGTCATGTAATTATA
>NW_021230230.1:0-842 GCF_002162155.2 Triticum dicoccoides | reverse complement strand
GAGCTGAACATGTGCTGAACACGGAGGTGCGGTACGTTCGGTACTTGGATCGGTTGGATCGCGAAGACGTTCCACTACATCAACCATGTTATTGAAACACTTCCGCTTCGGTCTACGAGGGTACGTGGACACACTCTCCCCTCTCGTTGCTATGCATCTCCTAGTCCTAGATAGATCTTGCGTGATCGTAAGAAAATTTTGAAATTACCGCGTTCCCCAACACATGACGCCCCAGACTTTGAAGCCGCCTGTCATGGAGGTATGGGATCGCCGGAGCGCCACCAACCCCCGCTGTGACGCGCGACCGCATGCCACACTCTGGCCCGGGGGAGCCGGCCCGCGCCATCCCCTCATGAGCGGGAGGGCCCCGAGTCCCCGCCGCCGCCAGCGAAGGCAAGGCTTTGCCTGACCGCGCCCTCCGGCGACAGCGTGGAAGGAGGAGGAGGAGGAGGAGTAGGAGTAGGAGAGGGGGAGGTGGGCCGATGGGGTCTGAGGTCCTACCGGCCGCCACACGGGGGCAACATGGGAGGGGAGGGGCCGGGAGCAAATCGATGACCAGCCCTGGCAATGAGAATCAAAGAACCCCCTAGTTTGAGCTTGGTGGTCAACACAAATTGGCAGCGATTTTCCTATATGGTTATATAATACGCCCTAATCGATGGATTTGCTCATCTGCCTTCTTATGTTCTTCTCAAACATCCGTGCACACGCCCGGCCAGTTACCGAACAAGAAAGAGAATGAAAAAAATGACCCAACTGAACCCCTTATATCATTACAATATGCCAGAGCTGTCCGCGAACCATCATATTAAGACCAAATATAGGAAGGATATGAGGGCTCA
>NW_021230229.1:0-3154 GCF_002162155.2 Triticum dicoccoides | reverse complement strand
CAAAACCAGTCTCACTTTCTGCAGTCCCACGAAAATGTAAAAATGTTGCCCTTGTGACATTTTGGTGGAACTGCACAAAACACTCTTAAGAAAAAAGTGATTTGTGCAGTTCACCAAAAGGTCGCAATAGCAACGAGGTGAAAATGGATAGCCCTGTTGGCAAAAGGAGGTAGAAAGGAAACAATTACTGCCCAATAACACGAGTTGAAGACACATACACCAACAAAAAATAAGCATATTCCATGTAATAAGGGAAAGATAGCACATGGTGGTTTATCAAAAATGGTTTGAGGACGAGATTGCAAGATGGAATGTACGTCGGACGAGATACGATTTAAGCATACAACTAAAGAAGATCCACATGCAGCACATTGGGAAGATGGGCAGTTGAGCAAGACCGGATGAAGTTGTACCTGAGGGTCATCGGGATGTTACTAGGAGGGCGCCGGTGGCCGGGATCTTCCCATACTGCGGCAGCATGCAAGTGGCGAAGGCCCTACCGTGCCGGAGCTTGGTCAGAGAGAACGGAGGGTACCACAGATCGGGAAGTGTTGCCTCGACGCCGTTGAACGGAGAGACGATGCACATCCTGCCTTTCCGGCGGCGAACGGGATGCGGCTGGATTACTAACTAACGCTGAGAGACAGAGAGGTCATCGCCGCCTTTTGTGAGATGGTGTGACAAGAGACAAACCCATTTCTCCATTTTCCCTGCGGCAATCATTTTATATTCCGTACGTGACATTGAGGAATATATAACTTTATTAATACTAACTCGTCAAGTCAAACTTTGTTCCGTCTAGGCGTGGTACCCAACCCTCCTTCGAGTAAACAACTGCTACACGCGTCAAATTATCACGTGTGCTTCCTTTTCATACAGAAACGAACTCCACCATGTACCCGCACGGGTGTGGCCGGGAATGAGACATGAGTACGTGCGTCCTGCGTGCACCTCTTCTTTAGGTGCAGGTACGTACGTAGGTGGGTGTAAGAGAGATGGTTTGTGCGAAACAGAGGCAATGTGTTGATGATATCTCAAACAGAAAAACGTAACATATGCAATATGTTTGAAATAGAGTCATGGACGTGAGATCTCGATAGAATTGAAAACGAGGATGAAGTGTGTGGCTGCGCGATCGATAAAGAGTGCCATCGAATTTGTGTTTCCCTACGTAAAAGATACAGGGCGGCTGGACTACTGGAATTTGAGAGGACGGAGGTGCAGTTTTTCTCCGTGGCATGGATACCTACCTACAACGTTCGACTATCGGTGTGTGTGTGGGGGGGGGAGGGGGCAGGGACCAATCGACTAGTATATGTGTGGGGAAGGAGAGAGACCTAGCTATGTATTGAGTGAGATGGATCGGCATCCGTGGAAATGTGTAGCAGAGGAATAAGGTTAGGAGAAAGACAAAGGTAGAGCATCGAAGGTTTGGTGGTGGAGTGGCGTCTCACAAATGGTGGGAGAGTCCTGCTAGACAAACGGAGGGTACGAGTACAATATCAGTAAGAGAGGGTGGGGGATGTCTGTCTGTCTATGCACGTGCGTGTGAGAGACCCTGTCGGGAGGTCTGCAAGGATGATGAGGGAAGACGATATGGTTGTGGTAAGCATATGTAACTATATAGGAAGATCAACCATCGTGTGTCCGAGAAAGGGAGAGACATAACTAGCGAGGTAAGTGCATCGGTGCATGGGGAAAATGAATTATAGGCGACCTGGCTATATGTAAGGAGATCAATACGTATACATGTCTGCATATGTTAGAAGCAAATAAGGTCCGGTGAGATAGACAGGGGGACAGAGGTGCGGCTAGGAGGTGGTGCGAGAGGCCTACCATGTCGAGGGGGGAGAAGTGGGCGAGTATGAGATCAATAAAAAGAGGGGTGGGAGTGTGCACCTGCGTGGAACCGTATTGGACATAGGGGGGCATCGACGGTGAGAAGAGAACAGGGGAAGTATATATGTGTTTGTGGTAGGCATACTTGGCTAGAGAGTTATATCGACCGGTGTGTGCCGGAAAGAAGGAGCCGGGGGCCTACACACACCGCGGGTGGATGACCTAATGAGAAATAATGAATGTGCGCGATGAATGGGATGCTAAGGGTGGGTGAGAGGGGGGCGGGCGTGTGCATGCATGATAGAAAGTTAGCACTAGCTAGCTACAAATAGAAGAGGATCGTGAATGTGTAGAAGACGAACAAAGATCATAATTCATTAAAAAAAGTGGATACGGATACTTGAAGAATATATCATAATGTAGAACATTGATTATAATTTGGGCTAATGTGTGGCTTTTGCAGCTCAGGTCTAAATACTTTTCATAATGTAGGGGCAGGGGCACTATACTTTGTGTGATAAACACGGTGTACGCATGGAACATGGTTTAGATTATGAATATATAGTTAGTACATCAAATGTACTATTATTTGGAATCAACATCAAGTGTATTTAAAAAATAGAATTTGAGTTCATGTAGTACACATAGTTCATATCTATCTCTATAGTAATCATGTGGTGTGTTACTAAGGTAATACATGAATGATGGTTGAAGTTGGCAACAATCATGATTGTAGATTCTTATTGAAATAGAGAAACAAATACAAATTCAGTTCGAATTGCAGCAGTAGTATAGACATTTGGAATGTACACATGCATTATACAGCAAGCGAAAAAATTTAATTGGACATAACATGGATTCATACTCCCTCCTTCCATCTATATAGCGCGTAATGCATTTTTTAAGACCTCCTTTGACTATTGACAAGATTAATAGTACATGACATGCACAATGTGAAAATTATATCATTGAAAGCTCCTTTGACACACAAATTTAATGGCGTGCTTTGTGTAAGTTGCATGTCATATATTGTTGCTCTAATATTTGGTCAATGTTAGCATCGAAAAACGCATTAGGCCCTATTTAGATGGAAGGAGGGAGTAGCCTTGAATAGCATTTGTATGGTAAAACGGGGCAAGACTCTCTCTTTGTGTGGTGTGAATAGTTTCATTTTATTTTTTTGTTTTCTTTTTGGTTGAGGGAAGTGCAAATTAATTTGGTACGTACAAGTACAATATTACACATTAGGCTTGTCCCTAAAATTCAACCCGCGCCTTGTTATATCCCGAAAATTCTGACATCATGCTCCCAAAAC
>NW_021230228.1:0-962 GCF_002162155.2 Triticum dicoccoides | reverse complement strand
GCTTAGACGCCCGACTGTGGCATTTCTTGTAGAGCCCTTTGTGTGGTGTCGCTCAGACGCCCGACTGTGGCATTTCTTTTAAAGCCCTTTCTGTGGTGTCGCTCAGACGCCCGACTGTGGCATTTCTTTTAAAGCCCTTTATGTGGTGTCGCTCAGATGCCCGACTGTGGCATTTCTTTTAAAGCCCTTTATGTGGTGTCGCTAAGATGCCCGACTGTGGCTTTGCTTGTTATTTATTTCATAAATTTTAATACTACTATGTTATTGCAATTTTATAAATAACTTGCTTGCACGCATCAGATATTTATTTATCTTTGTGACTGTCTTCATGAGCATAAAATATTTTCAGCACATCATTGTTATATTATACCTGTGTTCATAATGTTTGCGAGTACATTCAAAGTACTCACTGGCTTGTCCCTGGCTATTGTCTTGGCCAGATTTTCTTGCACGAAGAGGAGCGACGCTATGGCAGCCCCGGAACCTAAGTAATGGAGATAGCAGCCTCGCGAAGATAGGAGTTAACCTGGTCAGCTGTTCCTGTGGGAAATGGAGTCCCATAGACACTGATGTCTCACAAACCACTTCCGTCATCAACCACTAGAAACCCAATTGTTGTACTCACAGGCCAGAATGGTCTTGTACTACATATTTTATATTTTGCTTGAGATTTCTGTATCAAGCTGGAGCCTCATCAGCTAACAGTAATCCTGGGGCTGATGAGCATGACGGTCTTTTCTGGAAATTTATTACCCGGAAAACCGGTCGTGACAGACTTGGTATCAGAGCCAGGCTGACCATTGGCTAATCCTATCTTAGCCAGGTCGAAAAACTTAGGCAAACCAACCCACTAGACCATAACCAAACCCCAGCCAAGCTTCTCGTGCAAGATAGCCACACAGTGACCCAACACCTTTTGGCAGTCGGTGCCCAACCTAGCAACCTAACATGTCGCTCATGCG
>NW_021230227.1:0-463 GCF_002162155.2 Triticum dicoccoides | reverse complement strand
CCGGGGCATGCATGGAGACCAGGCATAGGGGTCATTAGTGCTTTATCAGACAAGTGCCCAACTAGTTATGTTATATTACATGGTTAGTAAGAAACATCTTCCAGGGAGAATAGTTCCGTTAGGGGTTCCTTTCCCTGGGAGGCATGCCCTAAAGTGCATGTCCGGACTGCGAAAAGAGCAGAAAAGCATCTGGGGGGTAGATAAATAAGTAAGAAATCATCTTTCAAGTCACCGACCGAATATTCCCTTAAGAACGCTAGCTTTCGGCTTCACCCAGTCTGAGGTACACATCCGGCTGACCCGGCAGTAACAATCGCAGAGGTGCTCCCTTTACCTCCTAGCCGAACAATCGGGAACGTAGGGGTAAGCACAGGAGCCAGGCAACCCAGCTTGGCCAAAACTTAAGTCATATCGATGCATATAATGGTGAATAAAAGGTACATGCGGAAGCTTGACACATGTG
>NW_021230226.1:0-1334 GCF_002162155.2 Triticum dicoccoides | reverse complement strand
GGAGCAGCGTGGAGGCGCGGCATGGGGGAGGCTCAGCTGCTGCACCTGTGGCTGCATGCACACATGTGCTGGCTGAATCTCCGCCTGGCTGCTATGGTCGAAGTTGTGGTCTCGCCTGTATCTCTGCTGAGAGCAAGTACAATAGAGCTGAATCAGCTGGCTATAAGAAATAAACTAGTATATTCTTGCTTAGTTGGAGGAGAGAGAAGAGGAGAGAGAAGGTAAGCGGGCTCTTGGTGAAGAGCCAGCTCTAGCACGTGCTCCTAGGCACTTTGTGAGAGTAAAATGTGGGCCATATAATAAAAAAGTAGTACACTCTTCAAATCAACTATTGTACATATTGGCTATAAGATGGGCTATAGGTGACATGGCAGTGGCTTATAGCCAGCAGTTGGCTATACTATTAACCATGCTCTGAAGGGGAGCCGACGGGTGCATAGCAAGGGGGGTTGCAGCACGTACGGCTGCATCAGCCCTGCGCGAGTCAGCTCGGGCAGGTACGTGTCCGTGGATCTAAATGAACCCGCATAGCTCAACCTGCATGGATTCTAACTTCAGACACGGAGTGGGGATCCAAGCTCCAAAAGATTGTTCTTCATGGTAGATGGGCACTTACATCTTTCCTGACGCATTTGTAGAGCGAGCTCGGCGCGCACGAGGCGAAGGTGACCACCTTGTCGAGGTAGTCGGGGCAAGGAATAGGTGGCAGCACTTCCTGAGGCTGCGAGGAAGAAAAGTGAATCTTCCAGAGCAAGGGTGTGTGCGGTCAATGCAGTGCATGTATATATTAAAAAAATGTTTGCTGGAAGCCACCGTTGGGTGTGTAACGGCCGAGCCGTGGACCACGACGCTATTGTCCATCTGAGCCGGCTAGTGCTGGATGATGGATGTCCCAATAAATGCGGTCGGTGAGTGGGCCCTAGTCTGTGGAAAAGCATCTCATACTAGTACTCAGAATACGCAGTAAAATACATCTCCTGATGTGAATCTTAGCGCTAGACAATGGTTGGGATAACAGGTCCATCTGAGCTCGAGCTCAGAATAGGACTTTCGAACCTCGTGACCTTTGTCTCGGGTCAATACTTACCTGCTAAGGTACATTGGTTTGCTGATTAAAGTTCACAAAAGCTAACCCGTGTTGTCGACCACATGCAGGCCACGGCGCACATACATCATGCACATATTTGCAGATCACCAACGGGCAAACATTTGAATAGGTACTACATTACCTCCTTCGGCGCATCTTCCATGGAGGGTGTGTATAGCTAGTGTTCATTTTTTAGAACGAAGGCTCAAAACGAGCCCGGCTTTGAATTAACAAAGCCATCAACCGG
>NW_021230225.1:0-1074 GCF_002162155.2 Triticum dicoccoides | reverse complement strand
GAAAGATAATCCTAGGACTCGACTGATGATTGTGAACATTCACAACATATTGAATCAACGGACTCAAAAATGATGGTGACGAAGGGTGCCAATATGAATACTATACTTATGGGATTAATCATAATGAAAGCAAACAAGAAATTCCAGAGCAATAGGTTGCTGAGGATTTTCGGAATATCGAATGGTATTTCGAAGACTTTTGTGTAACACATAAACAACTGGGGGGATGAGCGGATATTCTATAAATGCGAGAATTAACCGTAGGGGTATTCAAGTGACAAGAACAGCAAGGCAGTAAGCTCAAGGGATTATCGAAACCACGACGAGTTTTTCAGGGTATCTTGTAATAACAAGACCAACTGGGGATGATATAAGAATAACAACTGTAAGTAGTTACCCATAAGGGTTGACGGTGGAAGGGGAATTGCAAACGCGATGAACACAAGTTCTCGGCCTAACAGCGGAAAGTATCTTCAGGGTCTTCACGTGCAGCAGACGATCATCAGTAATAAGGGGCTCTCCGGGTGAAAGTGATAATGAGATCCTAATGTTAGATTTAGCAAAATTCATTTAACCCGAATAGAAGAGAGATCAGAGTCCCAGAGTAAAGGTCGAGGAGTAAAAGATCCTAGTACCACCCGATGGCGACGTGGGCCCGTAAGGCACACAACCAAGTTAGTAAAAATTTTGCAATGTCTAGACTCGACTTCGGCCAAGGAGTGTGGAAGGGGGATTCCTACAGGCAGTCGGCTCTGATACCAACTTGTGACGCCCCCGATTCAATCGTACACTAATCATGCACGCAAATGTGTACGATCAAGATCAGGGACTCACGGGAAGATATCACAACACAACTCTAAAACATAAATAAGTCATACAAGCATCATAATACAAGCCAGGGGCCTCGAGGGCTCGAATACAAGTGCTCGATCATAGACGAGTCAGCGGAAGCAACAATATCTGAGTACAGACATAAGTTAAACAAGTTTGCCTTAAGAAGGCTAGCACAAACTGGGATACAGATCAAAAGAGGCGCAGGCCTCCTGCCTGGGATCCTCCTAACTACTCTTGGTC
>NW_021230224.1:0-892 GCF_002162155.2 Triticum dicoccoides | reverse complement strand
GGGCCAGAATCGGCTAAAATTGCGAGTGTTGATGACCTACACGTAATCGCACCCTGGGCTTCGTCAATCATGGAAATCACTCTGGGACCCCAAACAGTCAGTTACAGTCCACGGAACGGGCCAGAATCGGCCAAACTTGCGAGTGTTGTTGACCAAAACGTAATCGCACCCTGGGGTTCAACAACTATGGAAATCACTTCGGGGACCCAAAACGGTGAGTAATAGTCCATGAAAACGGCCAGAATTGGACAAAACTGAGAGTGTTGACGACGCACACGTAAACACACCCCGGGGATCGTCAATCGAGGAACTCGCTTTGGGAAACCAAAACAGTGATCGATAGTCCAGGAAATGAGCCAGAATTAGCCAAAATTACGAGTGTTGATGAACGACACGTAAGCGCACCTTGGGGTTCAATAACTATGGAAACCGCATTGGGAGCCAAAATGGTGAGTAATAGTCAACAAAATAGGTCAAAATTGGACAAAACTGTGAGTGTTGACGACGGACACGTAAACGCACCCCGAGAATCGTCAATCATGGAAATCACTCTGGGGCCCCAAAACGGTGAGTAATAGTGCACGAAACGGACCGGAATCAGGCAAAAATGTGAGTGTTGATGACCGACACGTAAAAGCGCCCCAGGGTTCGTATGTCGTGGAAATCACTTTGGGACCCGAAACAGTGAGTAATAATCCATGAAACGGGCCAGAATCAGCCAAAATTGTGTGTTGATGACCGACACATAAACGCACGTTGGGGTTTTTCAATCGTGGAGATCACTCCGGATCCCAAAACAGTGATTAATAGTCCACAAAACGGGCCAGAATCGGCTAAAATTGCGAGTGTTGATGACCTACACGTAATCGCACCCTGGGCTTCGTCAATCATG
>NW_021230223.1:0-589 GCF_002162155.2 Triticum dicoccoides | reverse complement strand
CTTCATGAGAATCACCGGATAAGGACATTGACTGAAAGGAATGGGGAGACTTCATATCCATAAAATGGATAACGAACTAAGAAATCCGAGTCCTTGAAGAAAAAAAAGGGTGGGTGGGTGGGAAAACAAAGGCAACTTGGAACGAATGAAGCAAACACCGTTGAGAAGAACTGATACTTGATCTTGCGGATGTTGAAATGTTCAGATCCACTTGAAGAGAAACTCACCGGTTAAAAAGGATTGACATGACAATCTCGATTATCATGAAGGATTGGTATTCGCATCGGAGTATGAGAACACCATTAGAGAAGGTATGCAATCAACACTTGACATTGAAGCAACTCGAATACCACAACTCAAAACAAAACAAAGGATTGGCTTGCAAAATAAGCCAGAACAAACATATGATAGAGATTTCATCCGAAGTTTTCGTGGTGGGGCCTACACGGGCTCGATCGTACAGCACCATCATGTACAAGGCAGTGCACATGACATACGAAGCGTCCCCGAGTCGGCATAGCCAAGGACTCTTTAAGACACAATGAGACCACTGTAAAACTAACCATGGATAGGCGGACCACTAGACGTC
>NW_021230222.1:0-1202 GCF_002162155.2 Triticum dicoccoides | reverse complement strand
GGCGACAAGCACGAACCTCTTCAACAACATGAAGACGGCGCCCATATTGGACTCATACTCCGAGTCAAGCTACGAGACCGCTCATGAGACCTTATCTTTGGTCTTTGAGGAGAGTGATGATGTGCCATATTCGGCCTTCATCCACGGCTACGACCACGACATGATTGAGCATGGAGACATTTGCACCAACATCTCTCCGACAACGACATGTGACGGGATGCCCCAATTGCCATGTGAGGAGAGCCACCACCACATGAGTGACATGAGTGACTCCACCACACGTGACATTGAGAGCATTTCCTATGAGAGGATGAGTGTGACCACCACTATCCCCACACTTGAGAGCATGCCACACATCCTATGTGAGGTTGAGAGCCATTTGAGTGACTCCACCAACCATATGAGTGAGAGCATCCGAGAGGGAATGAGTGAGCCACAACACTTAGTGAGTGAGGTAGTTGACACGGCATGTGAGGCCACTATGGTTTCTAACGACTTAACCTCTTACTCTATTGTGTCTTCTCATTTGGTGCTAGGTCCCATCTATGATGACGCGTCGATTCGCGATGACTTCGTCCTCCCTTTGGACAAGATGATGGACATGGTGGAATGTGATGCACCCCCCACATGGTTCCATCAAGATGAAGATGACCACCATTTGGTCTTTCCCACCTCACCTACACCACTAGAGTGGAATGAACAAGGTAACATAGGTGATGGTGATGCTCTAGTCCCACTAGTGGACATTCTTGACGTTGATTGCATGCATGATGTTGATCAACTTATTTCCATGCTTCATGCTAGTGTGACTTCCCCATGCGATGATTTACCCATTTATGATGAGTATGATGATTTCCATGTGGAGTCTATTAGTTGTGATGCCATGTTACATAGGATTTCTTGTGCTAATTCTCTCGGTCACATCATGTTTGACAATCCTCTTGACTTGTCATATGCTATGCATGAGATCCATCATATGTCATATTTGCAATCTCATCGTAGTGACTATGCATATGCTATTAAAATGAACCCAATTTGCACATATGGCATATATGACAAGCCCATGGTTATTGCCATTTGTTTTTCTTGTGATGATATTGATATGCTCCCATTGCATCATTTATCTCATATGCCATGCCATGAACACCTAGCTTTGGATATGCATTGTTTTGGATGTTTTCCATTTTCTCCATGTGATCTTT
>NW_021230221.1:0-781 GCF_002162155.2 Triticum dicoccoides | reverse complement strand
CACAACCTGATTTTCATGCAGCCATGGTCGGCCCAATAGTGCATTGTAAGATGTGGCTGCATCAATCACATGGAATCTCACGTATGTAGATAATGCTTCCATTTTTAGTACCAAGGAAATGGTACCCATGGCCTCTTGACCTGACTGGTTAAAGCCGTGAATGACCACATTTGACCGACTCAAATCCTTAGGGGAATATCCAATCCTTTTCAATGTACGCAGAGGCAGCAAATTTATGGCGGATCCACCATCTATCATTATGCGATTTGTTGGCAAGTCATCAATCTCACCAAACATAAGAAGAGGCCTGTTATGCTTCTTCGCTCCTAACAACATGTCCTCATCCGTGAATGTAATATTTAACACATCATTTAACTCAGCTTCAGTCTGTGAGACTTCCACTCTATAATCTTCAGGAAATGACAATGCCGTAACTAGTGCCTTACGTAAATCCGAGGAAAGAGACAAAGCATCATACACAGAAAGCATAGCTGGTATTTTCTTCAAATGAGGGATTACATCATACTTGACCGACACCTTAGAAGGTGGGTCGATTGTCTCATTCTCGGTTACATCTTTGTTCCTAGGCTCCTTTCTAGGTGGAGGATGTGGGTCAGCTAACTGGCGACCTGATCTAAGGTGGACATGATCCACTTCTGGCGCATCTTCTTTGGGGAAGTGAAGAGACTCGCTATCATCCTCAAACACACCTATAGTGAGAACGTTGAATTCTTCACTAGGCGGAACCTTCATGCGCTTCACCAAATGCTGATATTTCTTT
>NW_021230220.1:0-388 GCF_002162155.2 Triticum dicoccoides | reverse complement strand
ACTTTCAAGTGCTCTCTGAGGTATACCTTCAAGAGGAGCCTTCAGTTGAGTTGTTTAGAGACTGCTTCCACTTAAACCGCCGCACTGAATTTACCGACGGCCCCAATACTGAATTGGGCGGTATGGCCATTCAGAAGAGGAAAGAGATCACTTATCCCCACGTCAAACTACATACTCATCCCAAGGAGTGGAATGCAACTTGGTTTTATTGCAAAGACACCTCCCCTAACAATGAAAATCCCTTGCCTGGCTTCCGTCCGGAGCGGCTCAGCAACACTCACCCCTTTCCACAAAGACTAAGTGCCAAGGAAAGAAGTAAATATGCTCCACAACTGTCCAAGCTCCGAGCCTTTATGGCCAACGGTTTAACGGGAATAGACCTTGCACG
>NW_021230219.1:0-1332 GCF_002162155.2 Triticum dicoccoides | reverse complement strand
GGAAACTGGCAAAGGACGAGGTGACGATGCGCGTCGGGAATGGTTCCAAGGTCAATGTGATCGCCGTCGGCACGCTACCTTTGCATCTCCCTTCGGGATTAGTTTTAAACCTTAATAATTGTTATTTAGTGCCAGCTTTGAGCATGAACATTGTATCGGGATCTCGTTTAATTCGAGATGGCTACTCTTTTAAATCTGAGAATAATGGTTGTTCCATTTTTATGAGAGATATGTTTTATGGTCATGCTCCTATGGTGAATGGTTTATTCTTTATGAATCTCGAACGTGATGCTACACATGTTCATAATGTGAGTACCAAAAGAAGTAAGGTTGATAATGATAGTCCCACATACCTGTGGCACTGCCGCCTTGGTCACATAGGTGTCAAATGCATGAAGAAGCTCCATGCTGATGGACTTTTAGAGTCTCTTGATTATGAATCATTTGACACATGCGAACCATGCCTTATGGGTAAAATGACCAAGACTCCGTTCTTAGGAACAATGGAGCGAGCAACCGACTTATTGGAAATCATACATACTGATGTGTGTGGTCCAATGAGTGTTGAGGCTCGCGGTGGCTATCGTTATGTTCTCACCCTCACTGATGATTTAAGTAGGTATGGGTATATCTACTTAATGAAACACAAGTCTGAAACCTTTGAAAAGTTCAAGGAATTTCAGAGTGAGGTTGAAAATCAACGTGACAGGAAAATCAAGTTTCTATGATCAGATCGTGGAGGAGAATACTTGAGTCACGAGTTTGGCACACACTTAAGAAAATGTGGAATAGTTTCACAACTCACGCCGCCTGGAACACCTCAGCGTAATGGTGTGTCCGAACATCGTAATCGCACTCTATTAGATATGGTGCGATCTATGATGTCTCTTACCGATTTACCGCTATCTTTTTGGGGCTATGCTTTAGAGACTGCCGCATTCACTTTAAATAGGGCTCCGTCGAAATCCGTTGAGACGACACCGTATGAATTATGGTTTGGGAAGAAACCTAAGCTGTCGTTTCTAAAAGTTTGGGGATGTGATGCTTATGTCAAGAAACTTCAACCTGAAAAGCTCGAACCCAAGTCGGAAAAATGCGTCTTCATAGGATACCCAAAAGAAACTATTGGGTACACCTTCTACCTCAGATCCGAAGGCAAGATCTTTGTTGCCAAGAATGGGTCCTTTCTGGAGAAAGAGTTTCTCTCGAAAGAAGTAAGTGGGAGGAAAGTAGAGCTTGATGAAGTATTACCTCTTGAACCGGAAAATGGCGCAACTCAAGAAAATGTTCCTGAGGTGCCTGCACCGACTAGAGAGGAAGTTAATGACAATG
>NW_021230218.1:0-518 GCF_002162155.2 Triticum dicoccoides | reverse complement strand
AAAAATGCCCTTAATATAGACCCGCTTGAAGATTAACTCAGATTTCTCCCCCTTTGTCATCAAATGACCAAAAGGATTGAAACTGAGGACTAACGCCCCTGAAGAATTTCAAGTTTATGGAGGAGCGCCAGCGTTGTCGGGGTTGTTTGTTGTAGCAGGGCCTGCCACAGTGTCGTCCAAATCTTCATACTCATCAGTGTCACGCGATGAAGAATACGAGCTGGCCACCAGTGGAGGAACTTTGACCCTCTTGAATTTCTTCGGAGGAGGTGCAGACCAGTCAAATTCTTCCTTGAGATCCATAGTCTTCAGTTCTTCAGCGCTATAGACATGAGTGAGGACAGCCCAGGTGCGGTTGAAGGTTTCATGAAGGTAGTATTGGTTCTTCTTCACGGCATTGTGTGTTGAGGTCATATTGTGAAGAAGTGCACCAAACTGACGCTTTACCCATTTGTGATTGCGATCAACCTTCTGATGAAGACTGAGGAGTAACTCACGGTCAGTCATCACCCTGGGTG
>NW_021230217.1:0-1304 GCF_002162155.2 Triticum dicoccoides | reverse complement strand
CCAAGAAGACCGGAAATGACTACCCTCCCGCGTGCTTCACTCTAAGTCAGGAGGAGATCGAGCAGTTTTTCACCTGCCTCCTAGGAGTAAAACTTCCTTACGGTTACGCGGGGAAGATAAGCAGATACCTAGACCCAGCGAAGCAGAAGTTCAGCGGGATGAAGTCTCACGACTGTCACGTGCTGATGACGCAGATACTTCCAGTTGCAATCCGTGGGATCATGGACGCGCACGTCCGTGAAACGCTATTTGGCCTATGCAACTTCTTCGACGTCATCTCTCGGAAGTCGATTGGCATGAGGCAAGTCAGAAGGCTACAGGAAGAGATCGTGGTGATACTATGCGAGCTTGAGATGTACTTCCCGCCCGCATTCTTCGACGTTATGGTGCATCTGCTGGTCCATATAGTGGAGGATATCATCCAACTCGGGCCGACGTTCCTGCATAGCATGATGCCGTTCGAAAGGATGAACGGTGTCATCAAAGGATACGTTCGCAAGATGTCACGTCCAGAGGGAAGCATAGCCAGGGGCTTTCTAACCGAAGAGTACATCTCCTACTGCACGAATTAGCTAGGCATCGAGAACCCCGTTGGTCTGCCCGTCAACAGGCACCTCGGCAGGCTCGCTGGATGGGGTCACCATGAGGGTCGCCGCGAAATGCATGTCGACTTCGAGGGTCGACTCGCCGACTTTGAAAGAGCAAACGTAGTTGCGCTACAACACATAGACGTGGTCGATCCTTGGGTGGTAGAGCACAAAACCTTTATTAAGAAGATGTACAATGACCGAGGCCAACAGAGGACGGACGGAGATATACTCAAAGAGCACAACTCATGTTTCACGCGTTGGTTCAAGCAGAAGCTTCTGTCGTACCCTTTACATGAGGATTCTTCCACGGAAGAACAACTCATATTCGCCTTGTCACAGGGCGCCGAGCACAACCTGATGACCTATGAGGCATACGATATCAACGGCTACACATTCTACACCGAGGCCAAGGACATGAAGAGCGATGGTTATCAGAACTCCAGGGTAACGATGGAATCCTACACCGGTAACGACAAGGACAGATACTACGGAAGGATCGAGGAGATCTGGGAGCTGAGCTACGCTGGAGAGAAGGTCCCGATGTTCCGTGTCAGATGGGCCAAGAACGTCATAAAAGAAGACCGGTATTTCACCACCATGGTTATACCCGAAGCCAAATCCAAGACCGCGGGCGCAAACGTCACCGCGAAAAATGAGCCATGGGTACTGGCTTCCCAAGTGGACCAATGCTTCTTCATTACCGACCCGCCAAAG
>NW_021230216.1:0-3423 GCF_002162155.2 Triticum dicoccoides | reverse complement strand
CTTCCCCTAGTCCTATTAGGACTAGGAGAGGTGGCCGGCCCCCTCCTCCTCTTTTCCCCTCCGAGGAATCCTAGTTGGACTAGGATTGGAGGGGGAATCCTACTCCCAGAGGGAGTAGGACTCTCCTGCGCCTCCCCCCCTTGGCCGGCCAGCCTCCTCTCCTCTCCTCCTTTATATACGGAGGCAGGGGCACCTCTAAACACACAAGTTGACACAAGTTGATCCACGTGATCGATTCCTTAGCCGTGTGCGGTGCCCCCTGCCACCATATTCCTCGATAATACTGTAGCGGAGTTTAGGCGAAGCCCTGCTGCTGTAGTTCATCAAGATCGTCACCACGCCGTCGTGCTGACGGAACTCTTCCCCGACACTTTGCTGGATCGGAGTCCGGGGATCGTCATCGAGCTGAACGTGTGCTCGAACTCGGAGGTGCCGTAGTTTCGGTGCTTGATCGGTTGGATCGTGAAGACGTACGACTACTTCCTCTACGTCGTGTCATCGCTTCCGCAGTCGGTCTGCGTAGGGTACGTAGACAATACTCTCCCCCTCATTGCTATGCATCACATGATCCTGTGTGCACGTAGGAAATTTTTTGAAATTACTACGAAACCCTACAGTTACTCCTTCTTCCGCTACTCAAGTGGTCAAGCAGCAGAAGTATTGGCTTCCTCCTCCTCCGTTCCGTCAGCCGTATCAGCAGAAGAGCAAAGGTGGCAGTGGTTCTTCCCACCCACCCAACCCAGGCTTTCAGAACAAGACTTCGTCTCAAACTCCAAGATCGAGTGCTCTGTATCACCGTCCGCTCTCAGAGGTCACGTGCAACAAGTGCCAACAGAAGGGTCACTATGCCAACAAGTGTTTCAACCAGAGGCGTCTTCCTCCTCCTCCTCCTGTCATATCGGCAAGTACAACTGTGGTCAAGCATAACCCCAAGTTCGCCAAGGTCAATATGGTGAATGCAGCTCAGGCAGAGGACTCGTCAGATGTGATCATGGGTAACCTTCCTATTAATGATATTCCTGCAAAAGTTATTTTTGACACGGGTGCATCGCATTGCTTCATTTCCAAACCTTTTGCATCAAAGTATGAGTGTGATTATCAGTATCTGCAAAGTTCCTTGCAAATCGTGTCACCGGGCAAGCAGATGACAGCTAACACCTGCGTCCCTGAGGTTACTATCACATTGGGTGACTACAAGTTCCTTTCTTCCCCAATTGTTCTCGGTAACTCCGATATTGATCTTATTCTCGGGATGGATTGGCTTTCTAAGCATAAAGCTCAGCTAGATTGTGCAGCCAGGCAGATTCAACTGACTCATTCGTCTGAGGATGTAATTGTCTTTGCTGCTCGGGATAATACCATCCGGTTGTTTTCTCTCAATGAGAAGGGTGAATTGGATGCTATTTCGCAGATTCTGGTTGTTTGTGAGTATCAAGAAGTTTTTCCAGAAGAACTCCCAGGGATGCCTCCAAACCGGCCGGTTGAATTTGTTATTGAACTTGAGCCCGGTACGGAACCTGTGTGCAAACGTCCCTACAAGCTCGGCGCCGAAGAGTTGAAGGAGTTGAAGAAACAACTCGATGAGCAAGAAAGATTGGGTCTCATCCGGCCTAGTACTTCTCCGTGGGGTTGTGGTGTTCTTTTTGTGAAGAAGAAGGATGGATCGAGTCGACTTTGTGTTGATTACCGTCCAGTGAACAAGAAGACCATCAAGAACAAATACCCACTTCCCAACATCAATGAGCTCTTCGAACAACTCAAAGGTGCCCAAGTATTCTCCAAGCTTGATCTCCGTATGGGTTATCACCAGATTCGCATTCGTGAAGAAGATATTCCTAAGACAGCATTCAGAACAAGCTTTGGTTCATATGAATACACTGTCATGTCTTTTGGCCTCGCCAACGCTCCTCCGACTTTCTCTCGCATGATGAACTTCATCTTCAACGCCTACACCAATGACTTCGTTCTGGTCTATCTCGACGACATTCTGGTTTTCTCGAAGAACAAGGAAGATCATGCCAAGCACTTGCGTTTGGTTCTCGATAAGCTCAGGGAACATCAGTTCTATGCCAAGTTCTCCAAGTGTGAATTTTGGCTCGATGAGGTTCTTTATCTTGGTCATATCATCTCTGCCAAGGGCATTTCCGTGAATCCTGAGAAGGTTTCCGCAATTGTGAATTGGGAACCTCCTCAGAACATGAAGCAACTCCGCAGTTTTCTCGGTCTCGCAAGCTATTGCCGAAGATTTGTTGAAAACTTTTCCAAGATCGCGAAGCCTCTCTCAAATCTTCTTCAGAAGCACGTCAAGTACGTTTGGTCTCTAGAGTGTGATATTGCTTTCAACACTTTGAAAGAGAAATTGATCACTGCTCCAGTTCTGACTCCGCCTGATGAATCCAAGCCGTAAGAGGTCTTTTGTGATGCCTCTCTCCAAGGTATTGGCGCAGTTTTGATGCAAGAGAAGAAAGTGGTTGCTTATACATCTCACCAGTTGAAGCCTAATGAGAAGAACTACCCCACTCATGATCTCGAGTTGGCGCAGTTGTGCACACTTTGTTGACTTGGAGACATCTTATATTGGGAAGGAAAGTGGACATTTTCGCTGATCACAAGAGTCTCAAGTACATCTTCACCCAGCCTAATCTCAACCTCAGGCAAACTCGATGGGTCGAAATGATTCAAGAGTATAATCCGAGTATTGAGTATACTCCAGGCAAGGCCAATGTGATTGCTGACGCTTTGAGCAGAAAGGCCTATTGTAACAGTCTGATTCTCAAGCCTTATCAACCCGAGCTTTGTGAAGCCTTCCGCAAACTGAATCTTCAAATTGTTCCTCAAGGTTTCCTCGCCAACCTTCAAGTCTCTCCTACCTTGGAAGACCAGATTCGCCAAGCCCAGCTTCTTGATGCTATGGTGAAAAAGGTGAAGATTGGTATTGCCAAGAGTCAGTCCAAGTACAAGTGCTACCGGCTTGATGACAAGGACACTCTCTTCTTTGAGGATCGAATTGTTGTGCCCAAAGGTGAACTTCGTAAGGTGATCATGAACGAGGCTCACAACTCTCTCCTCTCCATCCACCCTGGTAGCACGAAGATGTATCAGGATCTCAAGCAAGCTTATTGGTGGACTCGAATGAAGCGCGAGATCGCTCAATTCGTGAATGAATGTGATGTCTGCAGAAGAGTGAAGGCAGAACACCAAAGGCCAGCAGGTCTCCTCCAACCTCTTGCCATTCCAGAATGGAAGTTTGACCACATTGAAATGGACTTCGTGACTGGGTTTCCGAAATCCAAGCGTGGCAATGATGCTATATTTGTTGTCATCGACAAGCTCACCAAAGTGGCTCACTTTCTGCCTATCAAGGAGTCGATCACTGCAGCTCAATTGGCGGAACTCTATACCTCTCGCATTGTCTCTTTGCAC
>NW_021230215.1:0-938 GCF_002162155.2 Triticum dicoccoides | reverse complement strand
CTAACCTATAGCAGTAGCGCGTGTCATCCCACGCTATTGCTATACATGGCTAGCAGTAGCGAGCTTTAGTGCAAAGCGCTGCTGCTAATATCTGCATCGCTTTTTAGTAGGAAGCGCTACTGGTAAGGGAGCGCTACTGCTAACTTTATTCCCCTCGCTACTGCTAGTTTTATTAGTTTCTGTTTTTTTCTGCATATTTGTTTCGTATTTGAATAGGCTTTATACAATAATCTTTAGCATATCATACACATACAAATGTATCATAGCATATACATACAAATAGTCTCATCAAATCATGTCATCATCATAATCATCATCCAGCACAAAGTGGTCTCTCGTCATCATCCCAAAAATAGGGATACAAGTCTCGATTACTTGCAACTACATCGTCATCCATCTAAACAATGATATACGCAAGAATAGCTATCACTATGAGTGAGAGCGGAACTATGCAATACATGAGTTTGTATCCTTCTCTCGCATTAGCGTGAACCTAAACTAACTAGTGGTTGTCGCTCGAAAACCGGAAACCAGTACACCTGGGCCTGACACTCCGGCCACTTGTCGTATACTCCTGGCGTAGCACTTCTTCACCATCGATGATCTATGCACCTGCATTGTCACATGAGTCGATGATATGCAACATATATAGTTGAGCAACAAAAAGAGACACACTTGGCGAAAATAGAAGCAACATATCATAAGCATGAATAACAAAGTTCATCATACCCAAAATGCCCTAACTAGAGTGATCTTCGCTAGTCGAGGAGGACGGTTTAATTACATCATAAATAAAGTTTCGTCGTGCATAACTCAAAGTTTTGTCATGCAGAAAGTATGGACTAAACGGACACATGGTCATATATCGACAATCACTCCAACATGTCGTGCCATCCATCCAAGTCAGGGAGATAGTCCTCGAGCTTAGTGAAAGGCTT
>NW_021230214.1:0-1009 GCF_002162155.2 Triticum dicoccoides | reverse complement strand
AGAGAAACTCTTCTTCGGTCTTCAAAAGATGAGAATGACAACGAGAAACACCACCAAGAATCGTTTAGGTACTCCGGAAGAATCAAAACGAAGAGGTTGAACCAACGATGAAAAGAATTTAACCGATCTTGGAGAAAGACATTTGACTGATGGCAATTTATTCTTATGTCAAACTTGAAATGAATTTGAGAATAACTCCGGGAGAATAAGAAGAGTCAGGTAAGATCCTGGGAAAGACCTGTGGGTTAGGGCCCACTCAATAGAAACACCGTAGAATCATTTGGAAGGGAGATTGCACCGGTTGAATTAAATGACTTGAATGAGGGAACATCCTCGAAATAGGTTGAATTGATCTTGGATGACAAGGCGAGCCTTCTGAGATATCTTCAGGGCACCGAAACAAATGAATAGCGAGAAGTGAAAGAATATGAGGAGCACCGGCATGATAGGGTATTTGAAACGAGGAAAAAGATATGATCAACACCGAAAGCTTGAATTGAATCCACCGGAGTAGAAAAGAATGAAGAATGACGAACTAGTAGAACATCTTCATGAGGAACACCGGGTAAAAACATGAAGGAAAAAGAATGGAGAGATTTCCATCAATAAAATGGATAGTGATTAAGAAATCTGGGTCCTTGAAGAAAAAGGGTGGGTGGGCGGGAAAAACAAAGGCAACTTGGAGACGGATGAAACAAACACCGTTCAGAAGAAAACTGATACTTGATCTTGTGAATGTTGACGTGATCGGATCCACTTGAAGAGAGACACACCGGTTGAAAAGGATTGACATGACAATCTCGATTATCAAGAAGGATTAGTATTCACATCGAAGTATGAGAACACCGCTTAGGAAAGGTATGGGATCAACATTTGACTTTGAAGCAACTCGAATACCCCAACTCAAAAGAAAACAAAGGATTGGCTTGCAAAATAAGCCAGAACAAACATATGATAGAGATTTCGTCCGAAGTTTTTGTGGTGGGGCCTACACGGGCTCGATCGTACA
>NW_021230213.1:0-1231 GCF_002162155.2 Triticum dicoccoides | reverse complement strand
TGATCACAAAGGTTAGCAACTTTGTCCTTTCATCTCTCATTGCTAGATTAGCTCTTGCAATGCTTTGTATAGTGATTAATTTATTATTTTTGTAATTTGGGAGGAATTATATGTGCTAGTATTTGATTTATATGCAATTTGAGGTCAAAAATAACACTTAGTTTGCATATGTAGGTGTTGTTTACTTAGTGCCTTCTAAATCTCTGTCGTAACCACCGTCGATCGCCCGCACCGTCCCGTCGCCGGCACCACCTTGTGGTGAGGCTCTTGTTCATGAATGTTTTACATTACCAAATTGATGTTTGTGTGATTTGGATATATAGTTACTTATATAATTGTCTTACCCGTACGTTGTTTGTTATACATAGTGCCATGGTTTTGATATCCGTCCCCGTCGGCCCTCGTCCTTGTTATGATTCATATGTGGTATATTCTCTTTTAAAACTAGTTGTTGGATTTCGTGTTTCTGACAAATTATGCCCATCAAGTTGACATAGATATTTTTATCTAGGAGGTATGTGAACTGGAAATTCCAACCGACCCTATTGTCGAGATGTTAAATTTAGTTGAAAGAGAAAACAAGTATTTGAAAGAAAAATTGAAAAGAATTGAGGGGGAGAAGATGGAATTGGAGTTGCATGTTGCCGATGTCATCGATGATCACAAGATCAAGATGGAGAAAATGCGGTTGAAGATTAGAAAGATTAGAAAATATGCCATTGATAGTGTGGCTTGGTATCATTATGCTGTTGGATCAATTGTTACCTTAGTTGCGATCTTGATCACATTTGTTGTTGCATTTAAATTCTTTAGCTAGAGAGTTATTTGTATGTTGCATTTAATTAAGTGTTGTATATGAACTTTATGTATGAACTTGTATTAATTTGGTCTATTCAGTGTTGTGTAATGAAGATGAGCCGACAATGGATGTATGATGACCGATGCTCTCCCGATTTCATTAATGGTGTGCATACTTTTCTGCTTTCCGCTGAGGCAAACAAGCGGGCGGATGGTTTTATGCCTTGTCCATGTGCTGGCTGTAAGAATGGTCACAATTACTCTACGTCAAGAACCATTCACGTCCACCTATTTGAGTCCAGTTTCATGCCCCACTATAATATTTGGGCCAAGCACGGGAAAAGAGGGATTATGATGGAAGACAATGAAGAAGAAGAGGACGACTACATCTATCCTAGCCATTGGTTCCCTGAATACGATGATACAACAATGG
>NW_021230212.1:0-999 GCF_002162155.2 Triticum dicoccoides | reverse complement strand
TGAATTTTTGGAGAAAATCACACTGTAGTTTTCATTTATGGTATTGCTACACTACACTGCATTGTAATGCTTTACACTGCATTGTAACCAGTCTGAGCTATATTAGGCTTGTAGATATTGTCTTGTTAATATATGTCTATTTTAGGCCTGAATTGCTTACACCGCATTGTCATGTTACTGTAATTTAAGATTTTGCTTACACTGATAGTAATGTTAGTACTGATTTGCCAGTTACTATAATTTAAAATAGTTCATTATAATTGTCAGATATAATGGTCAGTTATGTTAATACAATTGACTTGTTAATATTCATTTGTATGTCTATTTTAGGCCTGAAGATTTATGGTCAATCTATTTCCAGTTTCCTGGAGAGAAGTATGCTCTTGTTAAGATGTCTGAAAGAGAAATCACTTATGGTAGTTTGGTCAATGTAATGGTCAGCAATGGATACTATAAGGATGACAGTCTTTGCTACTTGAAAGATGAAAATATAGGGCTGCAAGGTGTTTGTGTGATTAAAGGCAACATTGAAGTAATTCACATGCTGAGACAATTTGAGAGCACCCAGACATTGTCACTGACAGTTAGAAAGGGAAAGGTAGTTATTGAACCAGCAGTTGGAGAAGATCAATATGCACAGCAAATAGAAGAAGCGGCACCTGTTGTTTTTGCTGTTGCTGAATCAGGTGTTGTGCACAAAACAGTTCCTCCTAACTGTCAGTTACATTTTGGGACACAGGAAAGTGTAAATTTTTTGCCACTCACATCAGTTCCTCCTAACTATCAGTTCCATTTTGGGACACAGCTTAACACTGAAGTAAGTGTCAATTATGTTGATTTTCAGTTTGATTCAGATGAGGAGGACAATGCAGTTAGTGAGGAAGCAATTCCTGTAGGCATGGACACTGATGAGGAGGACAATGCAGTTAGTGAGGAAGGTTCAAGTAGTGATGAAGATTTTGTAGTTGATGTTGACCACTTAGATGCAGGAGAAGAAGA
>NW_021230211.1:0-481 GCF_002162155.2 Triticum dicoccoides | reverse complement strand
CTGCTAACCATGCCAGGATCACAAGCCGACGAGATTGACTGGGAGAATTTATCGAACAAGGAGCTTCATGATAAGTTTCAGCAAATGATGACTGAACAGGTGCAAGATGTGCTGAACAATTTTGAAGAGGCCATGGAGAAGATCACTGGCCTTGAGAAGACGTTCGAAACAAAGCTCGATAACAAGTTTAATGAATTGCTCGCACGTCTTCCACCACCACCACCCACTGCACCTAACGCACCTCTCCAACAACAACAACGACGACTACCTCCACATCGCGAAACAGACCTCCGCCGAGCAAGCCGTGTTCCTCTTGCGTTTGGCCAAACTGTTGGTGCTGCTGTTGATACTTCTGTGGCTCCTGCTGCTGATGCGGAGGAGGATGATTATGTGGGAGATTATGAGGATGAGGTTGATCAAAATCAGCACTACGTGCAGCCACCTGTACCACCACCAGCAGGTCGACCTCAGGTATATATTC
>NW_021230210.1:0-679 GCF_002162155.2 Triticum dicoccoides | reverse complement strand
GGCCAGATAGAAGTCATGTGAGTAATACCGCTGGCTGGCTTCCGAGTAGAGGGCGCAACTTTTGGCTGTTTTGTATGGTAATTACTTCATGGGATCATTTGGTCTTACTCATGTCATGGACCAGGGTGTTGCTCGTGCAATTCTAGAGGTTGATTACATAGGAAATTTCTTTTGATTGCCGATGTCAATGCATCCCCATGTCTTCTGCCAGCATCAACAATATGGGAATTGTTTTCACACATTTCCTAACACCTCCCTATCCTACTTCCCTGACTTACATGACAACCGATTTCTAAAACATGAGCAATTTGTTGGCCTTCTCGAGCTAGATACAAATATTGAATATTGACAACTTTCTTCTTCTATTTCTATAAATCCTTACAACTGAGTTCCATTATGTGGTATCGTGGAGCACTCTTATTTTCGGGAATAACCTATTAACCGGAGGCCCAGCCCAGAATTGCTATTTTTTTTTGCCTGTTTTAGGTTTTCGAAGAAAAGGAATATTAAACGGAGTCCAAACGGAATGACACCTTCGGGGACGTGATTTTTTCATCGAATAAACTCAGGAGACTTGGAACCTATGTCAAGGCAAGTAACAGGAGGCCACGAGGTAGGGGGGAGCGCCCTACCCTACCAGGCGCGCCCCCACCCTCGTGGGCCCCCTGTTGCTCCACCG
>NW_021230209.1:0-1955 GCF_002162155.2 Triticum dicoccoides | reverse complement strand
TAATATAAGTTTCATATATGAATCTTACCAAAAGTAAATTTATTGTAATGGTGAAATTGCATGCATGTATCCTCGGAAGGGGTAGTAGTTCGTGAAGTTCTTTAGCTAACTATTTCCATAACATTTATCACTATTTAACAACAAGAAGAGGATTTCTTTTGCTAAATATTATCACAAAAAGTTATTTCACGTGGAGCGGTGAAATTGAGAATCACAGCATTACATTCGAAATCGCATGTGCAGGACGAAAGAGGTTGCCTAGCGTGCCCCGCACTGCTCTAGAAGGCACTAGTACCTACGATGCAGCATGACATTTGGACTACACATTACTTTTACTTAATTTTCTTTTTCACAGGGATAAACATTGGCCCTCGGGCTATATTTGTTGTTATAACAATAAGTTGTGTGCTGACTACGTCCATCATCTTAATGCAAAAGTTGGAAGTATCATAAGGTATTTCCTGCAAAAATAGAAGGCTAAGGTAAATTCTCGTTTGTTGAAAAAATGGCGCATCATCTTAATGGAGAGGTCGGAAGTTCACTGAAGTTTTTCCTTGTAAAAGAGAAACATTCTACGTGTTTTTTTAGGTCTGTAATGGAGGGCTTCATATTGAGTTGATTGAAATACTAATCCATCAAGGAAAATGTAATTCACATGATATGAATTTTCTTATTTCGATGTTCACTGAATTGTCTCATGAATCATAGTGAGGTTTTAATATTAAGTCCTTTTTGGATGAGAAACTATGAAATTGCATAGTAACATGAGTACAAAAATAATTCTTTGTTCAATATGCATCAAAACAAAATTTGTACAATTTACTATAATTGAATAATTATATAGCAATAGTGAGTGCCATCACGGCTTCCATCATCCACAATAATGATTTCAAACATGGCGCTGCTACGGAAGAAACCTCATATCATCAATTAAAGTTTAGTAAAACTAATGCAATATCCTTCCCATTTGAAATAAACCAACATAGATAATACCAATGAATCTTTTAAATAGCGGATAGCGGACTGGTTGTGGATTAAGGTCCGTGTAGCAGAATGCGGATAGCGGACGATATTGCGGGCGCTATGTCCACATAGCCAATTTTTAAGAAACACTCATAAATTTGAGATTGTTGTGTATATTTCTAGGCCATTGACAAAAAGTATGACACTTAATTTGAGAAATCATCATTTATATAAGAATATAAACTATAATTGAACAATATTTGGTCTTGCAACCATGCAATCAAGACACATTTACCAAAATAGATTACACAACAGAACAACAAGGACTTATATAGCGGGCGATACTATGGATAGCGGACGATATAGTGGTCCGACAAGTGATATTGCGCCCGCATCATGACAACACGCTATTTTGTAATGCAACCTTAAACTAATAGCGGCAGGGTGACCGCAATAGCGGAGGTAGTGGACGCTATTTAAAAGCTTGATACCAATACACAGTAGCAATGAAACATGTCAACAAAAACATGCCGTACATAAAATGAGGTACTTCAATCTCAACATAAGATGTTGTACTCTTATCAACCAGTTGACATAAAATTAGGTCTTTCAACGGAGCAAGGCGCCCCTAGCATTTGGCAGCTTCACATGATTAGATGTGGTAGGGATCATATCTCATGGCCTGAATCCAACAATAGTAATTAGTTAGTTCCAAATGCATGTTATGCAGTTGCACATTGTGAGTGGAGAATTGGAGAATCCCAAAGCTATTAACAGTAACTTCTGCTCCTGGTACTCGTGCGGTTGAGCCTGATGCCTCCCAGATCCCCTCCCATCTCCATCCCCACCACAGCCCGCCTCCACCTAGTTGATTTCCCTCCTGCCATGTATTTGGTCTACCACTATTTGTTGTCGCCTTTGCGGAGGGGATGGGCCAAGAAGGAGGAGGGGATGGGGCGTCAGACCAAGGGAAGAGGGAGAGGGGAGTAGCG
>NW_021230208.1:0-1066 GCF_002162155.2 Triticum dicoccoides | reverse complement strand
ACTCCCAAGGGAAAAGAAAAGGCTAGGTGGCAAATGGTAAAACCAATGTTGGGCATTGCTGGAAGAGCTTTACTTAAGGCGAACTGTCAAGGGGTTCCCATTATAGCCCAACCGCGTAAGGGACGCAAAATCCGGGAACATAACACCGATATGACGGAAACTAGGGCGGCAAGAGTGGAACAAAACACCAGGCATAAGGCCGAGCCTTCCACCCTTTACCAAGTATATAGATGCATTAATTAAGTAAGATATATTGTGATATCCCAACAAGTAACATGTTCCAACAAGAAACAACATATCCATGTTCCAACAAGGAACAAACTTCAATCTTCACCTGCAACTAACAACGCTATAAGAGGGGCTGAGCAAAGCGGTAACATAGCCAATCAACGGTTTGCTAGGACATGGTGGGTTAGAGGTTGAACATGGCAATTTGGGTGGCTGACAAGCAAGTGGTAGGCATCGTAGCATTGGCATGGCAAAAGAGCGAGAAAACTAGCATAGCAAAGATAGTAGTGATTTCGAGGGTATGATCATCTTGCCTGAAATCCCGCAAGGAAGAAGAACGAGTCCATGAAGAAGACAAACGGACGTAGTTGAATGGATCCTCACAAACTCGACGTTATCGGAACCAACCCGAAGAAGCAAACACCGGAAAAGAAGCACACAACATAGTAAATAACCAACACATCAACATGGCATGATGCACAGTCGAGTATGAGGCATGTCCGGTTTAATGAAACATGGCATGGCAAAGTGCACAAGCAATCCTACAAATTAAGTGGAGCATCAATATGCATTGGGATGCATATTGACAAGACACCACGACACGTTATTTAGTTTGATCTCGTTTATGTACTCAACAATATTAAATGTTGGTTAACATGGCAAGAGGGTGAAGCAAAGTAAAACTATCTATCTAGTCAAGTTTAAAGGAGGCCGGAAGCAACGAACAACAATTCCGGAAACTCCCATATGCATATTTTAGATTTGGTACTGTTCTGCCCTAAACAATATTTTAGAGTTGTTAAACATGCAAGATGAGTGCACCATGTTAAACTAGACA
>NW_021230207.1:0-405 GCF_002162155.2 Triticum dicoccoides | reverse complement strand
ACGATAGCACCACCTATCGAAACCACGACAAAAACATCCATGGCTCCAGTTGCGTTTGCACACTCCAATCCCATCTCTTTACATTCTTGCAAGTTGCATGCTTTACTTTTTCGCTGCTCATATACTCTTTGCATGCATGCTTGATATGTATTGTGATTGTTAAACTTGTGCCAAAACTCCACTTCAACTTAAAGAAATTAAAACTGTAACTTTTCTCACTTAGTGTCTAATCACCCCCCTCTAGACACTTCTTCTCGATCCTTTCAATTGGTATCAGAGCTTTGGTCTCCATTGCTTTGGTTTAAACAACATTGGAGGAAGATGGATGAGTCTACTTTGGGGAGTCTTAGACATAGAGTGCCTATACTTGATAGGGAGTACTTTCATGAGTGGAAGAATGAGATG
>NW_021230206.1:0-1313 GCF_002162155.2 Triticum dicoccoides | reverse complement strand
GCTAGCAGTCTGAACTATGTGGCCCTAGATAATTAATTGCCTTAGATTTGTTAAAATATGTTTTAGTCTTAGGTGCATTTGTATATAGACAAATCTATGATCGGTAATTTGGGACAGAGTAACAGATAGGAATAACGGGCTAGCGGAGTTTTGCCTGTTTCGTTCACTGCTCCAGTTTTATGCATCTAAACATGCACTTTGGGTCTGAAGTTACTTTTAGGTACTTTCGATCAACTGAAAATAAGGTTAAAGGGAAATGCTAGTAATACTCGTAAAACAATTTACACTTCGGTACTTTGGGTCTGAAGTTACATTTAGGTATGCTTAGAAATAGTTTGTGTCCCTTGATATTCAGGTTACAAACATAGAATGTGTTTGCTGATAAGCGCCTCAACAAGAGAATCAAGAGTTGATCATTCAAGACGTTAACGTATGTGTTCAGATAGTTATAGGTTGGGTACCTTCTATATTTCTAACTTTGTACCTGATGGTTGTTCTGTGAACTGAGCGTGCATGATGTGATTTTGTTATGAACTTGGAACTTGTCAACGGATGTACCTATATGAATATGTTTGTTGCTATATGTGGTTACGGTTGTTCATGTACACATGAGATGTTCTTGGCACTTTAATACTTAATTCATTTCAATATATGGTTGTGTGCATCGCTTGATGCAGAGGCCAGATGTAATCCTTCTTTTTGAAAAAATGTGGAAAAAGTGCTTTTTAGCTGCTATGGTGCTATATATGTGCGGGAAATTAATAGCTGCTGATTATTATTTAGGAAAAAAACTCTACTTCCGGAGTGCTTATTTAGCACCAAAAAATTCACATTGAGGGATGGGCGGGTAGCAAACATATTTACGGAGTGTTACACAAATAATGTATTGTGGACCTATGCTCAGATAGGATGGTTCTAGCAACAGAACAAATCAAAGGCAGCTGGACATAGCTGACATAACCATGCGGTGCCTATTGATTTACATCTGAGCGATGGGTGTGGGTGGAAGCTACCGCCTCGCCATGTGGCGCCGCTGCGGCATCCTCGGCTGCTTGGCTACCGACTGACCTCACATGGCCAGGCCCGGGCAAGGGGTGATTTTGCTTATGTTGGGCACCTATGTCATTGTGTCATGCGGGAGTAGGAGGTGGGAGATTGTAAGGGAGAGGTTAGGGTTCCCACTGAGGAGAATAACATAGAGTCAGTTATTGGCCTTTTTGGCCTGGATTATTTCAACCAGTAAGTTGGCGGGATCAACTTTGGTCATGCTGTCGGTCTCGGTGAACAACAGCTGCAATGAAACTATTGTCATT
>NW_021230205.1:0-1156 GCF_002162155.2 Triticum dicoccoides | reverse complement strand
GCTACTGCTCCGGAACACTTAGGCTGGCCGGCATGTGTCCTTCTTCGTTCCTGTGTCTGTCCCTTCGGGGAAATGTCACGCGATGAATACCGGAGTCCTGTTAGCCCGCTACATCCCGGTTCACCGGAGTCCTGCTAGCCCAGTGCTACAGCCTGGATTCACTCGCTGATGACCGACACGTTCGATGCTGGGTCATGGATGCCTGTCCCTGTAAGTCTGTGCCACTTTGGGTTTACGACTAGCCATGTCAGCCCGGGCTCCTTATCATATGGATGCTAGCGACACTGTCATATACGTGTGCCAAAAGGCGCAAACGGTCCCAGGCTAAGGTAAGGCGACACCCGTGGGAATACCGTGCGTGAGGCCGCAAAGTGATATGAGGTGTTACATGCTAGATCGATGTGGCATTGAGTCGGGGTCCTGACAGCGTTGGTATCAGAGCTTGACTGCCTGTAGGATTACCAAGCCAAACTAGTCGAAGTTGAGTCTAGAAATTCTTTAGTTATATAAGGGAATTGATTGTGGGATGGAACGTAAGGCTCTTTTACTCCTTATACCTTATGCCTTCTGATCTGAGTCATCTTATCTTTCCTGCGGGGGTTAAGGAACTAGGCCATCTCTTCTTTCTATCAGGATCACGCGTTACTAATCTGTAGACTTATAAGATTGTTGGATTTAAGCTTGAGTTCAGTTCCTACGACTTCTGCATGTTAACTATTGATCACGGAACCTTGATATTGTGCTTCTGAGTGGCTATGCCACCATTTTTGTAGCATGTCTCCAATCTTTTGAGCATTTACAGCCGTTATGCTGTCCGAGTCATCCCAGGTTTCTAAATAGTCGGATGCAATTGCAAATCCCTTCCTCCTGTTTCCGATGTGCCTTTGGTCAGATTAATCACACAAATCAGTGAGTTGAGGTACTTTATTGCCTTGACATATATGTTGGAGCTACTATTATGACCCTAGGTGTTTTAGGGAGTCACCTAGTAATCTAGCAATGTTTTGTGTTCCCAGTGTGAAGATTCTGGCCATCATTCTCGTAAGCATCCCGTGATGCCACTTAGTTAGTAGGCATTTCACTTCTGGGTTTTCGACCCGAGATTCACTCTACCTACTTCATGTTGATAGTAATTGCTAGTGCCTTTAGGATATTA
>NW_021230204.1:0-821 GCF_002162155.2 Triticum dicoccoides | reverse complement strand
AGGCCATTTGCACTTTCTCGAAATACACGATTTTGCTGGGCTGATTCTAATTATAATGTTGGGTTGGCCCAGCAATGTTATCAAAAAATAAAAAGGGGCTGAGCATTTTGTTATAAATATATTTAAATAATAAGTGATATTATTACATTTGTCCTTAAATCTTACCAAGCTTTTATACACAATAACTAGGATTTTCGTGCCAAAACAATCCAGGATTTTATTTGTTAAGAAATTATTTTTATAAGTTAATAAGATGTGGGATATTGTTTTCTTACATATGTAAGTATCTGTTAAATATATGGTGACAATAAAAATAATATATAATAACATATAAAATATTTTTTCAGAATAACAGGGAGCATCTCCCGGTTCCATTGCTGAGAACAAAACCACAACATATTCTGATACAGCAGCTCAAAGAGCAGTTCGAAAGCAAAGGTAGAAAAGCTACAAACTAGGGGGGTGGATGAACAAGTTCTCGGAATAACACAAATCACCCGAGCGGTGCCAAATGCAGAGCGGATAGAGCACTCAAATGACACAAGGAGGGTCCAGTGAAGCCTTCATGGTCTTCATACGAGGGGCCGTGTCAGCCTGCGACGCCCAGTAAGCAAGCGGAGACACCGGGCTGGAAGGCATAACATGGTGGATGTCCCTCTTTTTCGGCGCCAGGTGCCCATCATCTTCATCAGAGATCTTGAGACAAGCCCATGGGTCCAGCCCCAGAGAAGGTTGAGCCTTGTTCATCCACAAGTGATCGCCAACGGTTTCTGGAGGGATCTTGTTAGGGCTTCCACGAAGCTCATCAACTCGTCCTTGTC
>NW_021230203.1:0-2073 GCF_002162155.2 Triticum dicoccoides | reverse complement strand
GAGCGGGCCGAAAAGCCCGCTCGGTACGTCCACCCTGACATGTGACGACCTTAGTGCAGGGGACACTGGGGTACATGGACCCTGAGTACTTCCAGACAAGCCAACTGACAGAGAGAAGTGACGTCTATAGCTTTGGTGTAGTACTTATCGAGCTATTGACAAGGCAGAAACCAATATTTGGCGGTAAGATGGATGAGGTGAGAAGCCTAGCATTGCATTTCAGTATACTATTCCATGAGAACCGGTTGTCCGAAATTGTAGATCCTCAGGTAGACGAGGAAGCTGGGGCTAGACATGTTAAAACTGTGGCACAGCTGGCCTTGCGTTGCTTAAGGCTGAAAGGTGAGGAGAGGCCAAGGATGGTAGAGGTTGCAGTCGAACTTGAAGCGCTGCGAAGACTAATGAAACAACACTGCATAGTCAATTCTGAAGAGTGAACAAGAGTGTTGTGTACCAGACTTGCTAGACTTTACAATTTATGATTCAGTAAGTATATTGATTTGGCAAGGATGTGGACACAAGACCGAGCGACTAAGAGTCTCATCTACGGAGTCTCGGTGCGATGAGGAAATGAATATTGTTCATGAACTAAGCTAGCTGTTGTAGTAGTTAGTGGCCTGCATATGGCTTTCCAGTAAGACGAAAGACAAAGTACATCCCATAAATTACAGAATGAACAACATTGCATGGTTAGACAACACCAAGCAAATTCATCTTTTGTTTATCCTGTAACTGTAAGTATGCAGGAGACAAGAGTTTACCTGGTGCAGTGGTGCTAGAAGGTGAATACATCATTCCTTGGCTGTATTTCTTAAAATATAAACACTAAACAGGTCATAATGGGAAATAAGTGTTTGTCAATTTACTAATTTTTATCTAAAAATTCCAGATTGAATTGGCTCAAGGAAACACCCTTCTCAACAACCAACATCTTATCGTTTACAAGAAAACAATTTAAGGAATTATTGCTACCAGGCTTCTTCCCCTACGCGGAAGTAATTATTGAAGTCAAGTAATTTCAATGCGCGGAGGAACACAGTTCAGTTTTACGATTAAACGGATTTTAGCGGTGGCACATTGGATTTGGATCTTACCTAAGTGGCCGCCGCCGGCGCATCCCCTCCGCTCCGCCGCACATGGCCCTTCGTTGCCACGCGAACCGCCGCATGGGGGAGGACGGCCGCGCCTCCCTCCTCGTTCTCCTACTCTCCGGCGGCTCCCTCGCCCCCTTCCCTCGTCGCCGATGCGCACGGGAAGATGAGGAACTAGTGGTACTTTTTTTTTTAGAATCAGATGAGGAACTGGCGAGGCTAGAACTGGGCCCACTAGGACGGTTAGTTCGCAGGATGGGCTTTAGCTTTTAAGATGATTTGCCGCACCATGGCAAGGAGTAGATGGGCTCTCGCGGAGCCAGAGCTAGTGTCAAAGATGGCAGATAATGTGAAACCACGGGCGAAGAATTGACTTTCTGAGTTAAGTGAAACTTTGGATGACTACTCGTTTACATCAATGGTTATCACACTTTGGGCCATTTGATACGCAAGGAGGAAAGCAATACACGAAGGAATTTTTCAGTCTCCACAGCAGACATCATCTTTCGTGACATCGTACATGAATGAGCTGGGCCAGCTGGTCCCTGTTGTGCCGAGGCAAGTTCCAGGTGCTGCCCAACATTCTCCCAAGTCCTGGATAGCCTCACCAGTGGGAGTGGCGAAGATGAACTTAGATGCAGCGGTATTGCGCAACAAACGAGGAGGAGCAGTGGCCGCCATTTGCCGAGACCACACAGGGTTATACCTTGGGTCTTCGGCTTGTTCTGGTTCGAGGCATCAATGACTCGATGATACTGGGAACTTTTGCTTGCAGTGAAGCATTGGCACTAGCAGATGATCTAAATATTCAGAGGGTGGTGGTTGCATTGGATAGACTGGGTGTGGTGAAGGTCATTGACGCTGGAACAAGGGGCCTTCATTCGGCAATAGTACATGAAATAATAGAGCGTAGCAATAGGTTTACTTTATGTTCTTTTTCTTCATGAGCGTAGGAACCACAATTGTGAAGCTCATAATCTCG
>NW_021230202.1:0-1193 GCF_002162155.2 Triticum dicoccoides | reverse complement strand
GAGTGACACTTGCATAGAGTCTGTTCCTGTTCATGCTCAGGTACACAACGTCTAATAACACCATCTACTCCTTTCTACGTCTTGATCTTGCGTTGGTTTTCCCCGAAGAGGAAGGGATGATGCAACAGAGTAGCGTAAGTATTTCCCTCAGTTTTTGAGAACCAAGGTATCAATCCAGTAGGAGGCCACACGCAAGTCCCTCGTACCTACACAACACAAAGATCTCAACGCAACCAACGCGATTAGGGGTTGTCAATCCCTTCACGGTCACTTACGGAAGTGAGATCTGATAAATAATATTTTTGGTATTTTTGATATAAAGATGCAAAGTGAAAAGTAAAAGGCAAAGTAAAAACAAAACAAGATTAAAGTGATGCAGATTGATATGATGAGAATAGACCCGGGGGCCATAGGTTTCACTAGTGGCTTCTCTCGAGAGCATAAGGGTGAACAAATTACTGTTGAGCAATTGACAGAATTGAGCATAGTTATGAGAATATCTAGGCATGATCATGTATATAGGCATCACGTCCGTGACAAGTAGATCGAAACGATTCTGCATCTACTACTATTACTCCACTCATCGACCGCTATCCAGCATGCATCTAGAGTATTAAGTTAAAAACGGAGTAACGCTTTAAGCAAGATGACATGATGTAGAGAGATAAATTCATGCAATATGAATTAAACCCCATCTTGTTATCCTCGATGGCAACGATACAATACGTGTCTTGCTGCCCCTTCTATCACTGGGAAAGAACACTGCAAGATCGAACCCAAAGCTAAGTGAGGGAGTCCTGGATTAGGGGGTGTCCGGATGGCCGGACTATACCTTCAGCCGGACTCCTGGACTATGAAGATACAAGATTGAAGACTTCGTCCCGTGTCAGGAAGGGACTTTCCTTGGCGTGGAAGGCAAGCTTGGCGATACGGATATGTAGATCTCCTACCATTGTAACCGACTTTGTGTAACCCTAGCCCTCTCCGGTGTCTATATAAACCGGAGGGTTTTAGTCCGTAGGACAACATACAAAACAACAATCATACCATAGGCTAGCTTCTAGGGTTTAGCCTCTCTGATCTCGTGGTAGATCTACTCTCGTACTACCCATATCATCAATATTAATCAAGCAGGACGTAGAGTTTTACCTCCATCAAGAGGGCCCGAACCTGGGTAAAACTTCATGTCCCCT
>NW_021230201.1:0-1361 GCF_002162155.2 Triticum dicoccoides | reverse complement strand
GTGAGTTGAACAGTCCTAGAGAAGCAATCAATTTGGGCATGATGAGCTGACATCCAGTCCATACCCAGAATGATATTAATATCTGAAGATTTAAGGGCTATCAGAGACGCGAGGAAAACAAGTCTGTCGACTTGGATTTCATTTCCATGGCTTACTCTAGAAGTTTGCCATTTGGATCCCGGAGTTTGAATTACCATAGAGGTTGGCATATCACCGAATGCGACGTTATGCAAACGAGCATAATTTTCAGATATAAAAGAATGAGAGGCTCCTGTATCGAAAAGAACAGATGCCGGGTGGCAATTAACAAGAAGCGTACCGAGAACGACGTTGGGATCCTCTTGAGCTTCTTCGGCAGAGATACAGTTGACATGGCCACGTGAAGCGGTGACCGGCTTGGCGTGGAATACTTTTCCTGTCGGCTTGCCACGGCCAACAGCTTTAGCAGACTGGTTGGGGTTGGTCTGGGGACACTCACGCATATAGTGGCCAGATTCCCCACATTTGAAACAAGTCACGGAACTGGTACGTGGAGGAGCATTGTTGGTTGGACCCCCATAGGGCTTGGCTGGTGCAGACTGTTGAACGGGGCGAGGCGCCTGGAAGGATGGCCTCGGTGTGAACCTGGGTGGCAGGGCGGTGTTGGGTACCCACACGCGGCGCTTCTGAGGACCAGCACCGGATGAGGAACCCATGTCACGGCCATGCTTGCGTGTTGCGTCATAGTCAGTCTGACCAGTTTCAGCACTGATGGCTTTGTTGACAAGTTTCTGAAAAGATGTGCACTCATGCAGACGGAGGTCGCGGCGAAGCTCAGGACTAAGGCCCTTACGGAACCTTGCTTGCTTCTTGGCGTCAGTAGAAACTTCCTCGGTTGCATATCGTGCGAGGTTACCAAACTCCCTGCTGTAAACATCCACAGAAAGTCGGCCTTGGGTGAAACTGCAAAATTCCTCACGTTTACGGTCCATGAGACCCTCCGGAATGTGATGTTCACGGAAAGCCTCGCTGAATTCAGCCCAAGTAGTGACATGGCCCGCTGGGCGCATAGCTCCATAATTCTCCCACCATAGACTGGCGGGGCCTTCAAGATGATATGCAGCAAAGGTGACCTTGTCAGCCTCAGCTACTAGCGCGGAACGCAGCTTGTGAGAGATACTGCGAAGCCAGTCATCAGCGTCGAGAGGCTCGACGGAGTGGTGGAACGTGGGTGGATGCAATTTGATAAAATCACTGAGTGACACCACGTTAATCCTCTGATGGTGTGCTGTATTCTGTTCAATACGCTCCAACAAACGGTTGGTCTCCCGCTTGTTTCTCTCAGCTTCCATCATAACCTCGGCTAGGGAAGGAGGATGAGG
>NW_021230200.1:0-513 GCF_002162155.2 Triticum dicoccoides | reverse complement strand
AAAATGGAATTGAGTTTGTCTCATACGCTTCATCTTTTTAATATCTTTAGTGAGTATGATGGAAAGGAAAATTGTGCCAAAGTGTTAGAAGAAGAATGTATTAAAATGTTTGGCACTAAATCTTTGAATGATGAGCATGATTGCAATGTTGTTAGTATGGACTCCTTGAATATCCATGATGCTAATTATATGCAAAGCCACAAGCTTGGGGAAGCTATGTTTGATGAAGATGATATTTTTTGTCCCCCAAGTTTTGATGAGCAAATTTACTATGATGAAAGCATGCCTCCTATCTATGATGATTATTGTGATGACACGTATGCTTTAAAGAATAATGATAACCATGAAACTTGTCATCTTGATCTTAATTTGCAATCACATGATAGTTATTTTGTTGAGTTTGCTCGCACTATTGTTGATGAGGATAAATTTGCTTATGTGGAGAGTAGTAAATTATCTATGCTTGTAGATCATGAAAAGAATGCTTTAGGTGCTGGTTATATTGTTGAATTC
>NW_021230199.1:0-1891 GCF_002162155.2 Triticum dicoccoides | reverse complement strand
CAAATATTTTGAAATAACCAATATAAATTACTTAGTAAATATGTTTAAGAAACTCACACAGCGATAGAACTGGAAGCGTGTCAACAAGGACCCACATGGTCATATCATTTTCGTCCATGTCAGGATCACCAAGACCGAAGGTGAGAAGCATACCCTCATGAAAATCATACGCCTTGGAAAGGGCTTCCCAATTCGGGCAACCAAAATTGGATGAGTTCACAGAATTGTATAGTTTTACAGCAAAATCATAACCATGATGGGTCCTTAGTTGAATTATCTTTGTCTCCGTGCTTTCATGATCTTCAAACCCCATCTTCTCCAAGACATAGCATCTTGCATGGCATGGGATAAGCTAGTCGAATTGTAAAAGACGGAAATTACACGTTGAAGAAGCAGAGAAGTCGTGCAAAAATAACAAAAAACACTTGTCATCGTTGCGTACCGTATCAACATCGAAGGTCTCTTGGAGCTTGATGCTGAAGCGCCGACCTTCTACCAGGTGAGGCCTGACGCACATACCGCGCTTATCTTCGCAGTAAACGCACATAGCGAATTCCCTTTCGTTGTCAGACATTTCCTAATAGGTAATTAATAATCCATTATCGAATACATATATAGTAGTTTGTAGCAAAGATCATCATATAACAACTAAAACACCTAAAATTTGTAGTTTGTAGTAGTTTGTAGCAAAGATCATCATATAACAACTAAAACAACTAAAATTTGTAGTTTGTAGTAGTTTGTAGCAAAGATCATCATATAATCCATCATGAATACATATCTTTTGCATTCAATAAGCAAATAACTGATAGGTAATTAATAATCCATCATCGAATACATATATAGTAGTTTGTAGCAAAGAGATCATCATATAATATCACTAATACATCTCGAATAATAGCTCCTCTAGGTTCAATGTGCCGCGGTGGACACCCAAAGAGAAGGAACCATCATCGGATCATAGCTCCGGTGAGATCCCCAAAGAAACTGCCAGGTATTGGAGAACCGGCCATTCGCCAACTCAACCAAGTAGCGCTGGAAGTGCGCGTTCTCCTGCATGACACGGTGTTGCACCACCTGCGCGGGGGACTCAATCCTCTCCACCGATGCAGGCCCACGTGACCGCCACCAAAGAAGCTCCGGGTCGACGACGGGCTGGCTCCTCACTAAGCTGCGCTCACCAGAAGGTAGCACAACCCAGTACCAGCCAGGCGAAGCCCAGTCCCGGACATGGCCCCTCAGCTCACCAGAAAAAGCTCCGAGTCGACGACGAGGATGCGGGATAGGCATCGTCGACATCGAGAACAAAATGCTTAACTATGAAAACAAAATTAATAAACACTTAGCAAAATTTGGCATGACCTTTGCTAAAAACAGGACCAATCGAGCGCCTGAAATTTGCCAGAACGTAAACGAATCGACATTTCTGGCAAAACATAGGCCACTCGGAAAAATATGACATGTCCAAAATGTGACATGCTCAAAATATGACATGTCCACTGCAAATTTGCATATAACAGGAAAAATTGCTTTAACTAAAAAAATAACAACAATTGCTTTAACTAAAAAATACCTAGAATTCTGTTAACTACACCTAAAACAACTAAAACACCTAAAATTCTGTTAACCACACCTAAAACAACTAAACCACCTAAAATTCTGTTAACTACACCTAAAACAACTAAAACACCTAAAACTCTTTTAAATACACTTAAAACAAATTCAACATTATTCTAAGAACACCTACATTATTCTAAGAACCTACATTTTTAACTAAAACACCTACAAATTTAACTAAAGCACCTAAAAATTCAACTAAGACACCTACATTATTCTAAGAACCTACATTTTTTCAACTAGGATTCAAAATAATTAACTACTCTCTAATAAC
>NW_021230198.1:0-384 GCF_002162155.2 Triticum dicoccoides | reverse complement strand
GTTCTTGTCCCTTGTGTCTGTGTACCGAATGTACTTCTGCATTATTTATGAATTGTTCACGCTAATGTTGAATAAGCATTTTACAGAAAGTTAAGAACAATACAATCACATATCCTTGTAAATGTAAGATGCATCTTGTGTTAGGGAACGCAGTAATTTCAAAAAAATTCCTACGCACATGCAAGATCCATCTAGGTGATGCATAGCAACGAGAGGGGAGAGTGTTGTCCACGTACCCTCGTAGACCGTAAGCGGAAGCGTTATGACAACACGGTTGATGTAGTCATACGTCTTCATGATCCGACCGATCCTAGCACTGAAGATAAGGCACCTCCGCGATCTGCACAAGTTCAGCTCGGTGAAGTCTCACGAACTCTAGATCCA
>NW_021230197.1:0-393 GCF_002162155.2 Triticum dicoccoides | reverse complement strand
ATCTTACATCATATTATTTTCCTATCAATTTGCTATTTCTGCCACCTTTTATTTTGCAATCTTTACTTTTCAATCTATACAAAAAAAATACCAAAAATATTTAACTTATTATCTTTATCAGATCTCAGTTTTGCAAGTGGCCGTGAAGGGATTGACAACCCCTTTATCGCGTTGGTTGCAAGGTTCTTGATTGTTTGTGCAGGTACGATGGACTTGCATGTAGTCTCCTACTGGATTGATACCTTCGTTCTAAAAAACTGAGGGAAATACTTATGCTACTTTGCTGCATCACCCTATCCTCTTCAAGGGAAAACCTACGCATGCTCAAGAGGTAGTAGTTCCGGCAAAAACTGGATGCACTTCGTGTACAAAATGGACAATCTCATTCGAAGT
>NW_021230196.1:0-1290 GCF_002162155.2 Triticum dicoccoides | reverse complement strand
GAGTGCAATTTGCACTACAACCCTTTTAAATAGTTCTTTCTAGCCTCCACCAAAATTATGGGATATTCGTAGTAGCATATGATTCAACATTATGCAAAAACCTAGTGCTGTTCTTTGAAAATTTTGAGTGAATCAACCTCTTTTCCATTCTGGTCCAGCCTTGTGATTTCTACTGCAACCCTATTTAATTTTGCTCCAATGATCTTGTGCTTTCTCCCACTTGTAGATAGCCCTACCAAACCCCTAAATCCAGGAGCATGCACCCATTGGATTAATTTTGGTTCATGAAATAATGTCATTTATTTCCTGTCCAGAATTGTAGTTTTGCAAAACTTGCACTAACAAGTTTGTGCTTTTCACAAACTAACCTCACCACTCTCTCTTGCATCTAAGGAGACACTGATCTGGAGTTTTTGACCACTCCAAGACTTGCCTAAGTGCCCTTGGCATTTTGTCAAACACCTTATGGGCATGATCTGTTTTGGCATGAATTTTTGGTTTGCACTGTGAACCTGATCTCCTGACCAAACCAGCTTGTCCACTGATCCCCTTGCAAGCCCAAACCTAGACCTGCTAACCCCCAGATCCAACCGAGCCACCTAGCATGCCATGGCATTTCGCCGAGCATCTGGTGGGCGTGCGCTGGGCTCGCCCAGAGCGCGCAAATTGCAGCCGCGCACACGAGCCGCCGCGTCGCGCCCCTGTCTTGGCCCACACGGCAGGACCTCGCCACACACTCCCCGCCTCGCCACAACACGACAGCCCGCCCTGGCGCCCTACAGCGCCACCACCAGAGCACTTTCGGCGGCACGCCGGCGTCGGCAGTGCGCCTCTGCCACAGGCAGCGCCGCCCAAGCCTCTCCCGCTCGCCACCTGGCCCCTGGAACAGCGCGAGCTCATTCGCGAGTGTGTCCGCTAGCGCTCGTCGCCGCCACGACGCCCTAGCTACAGAATGGCGGTCGCCGGCGACCTTATCCGCAGCCGCCGCGGAACCGCCTTGCCACGCCTATAAAAGGAGGCCCCGAGCTTCCCCGATCACGGATGCAACCTCAGTCCACTTCCCTAGTTTCCCCATGGCAGCCAATCGACCCGAGGAGGTCGTCTTCTTCATCTCCGGCAACTCCTGCCGCCGCCACCGTTCCGTCCATTCCGGCGCCACCAAGGTTTCTCCCTCCCATTTCTCTTCACCAAGAACACCTCCTTCCTTCCAGGAACCCAACCCCCTACTTGATTTTGATCGGGAGCCATCGCCGCCACAAAATCACTTCGCTCCTGAGGCCACCTTCGCCG
>NW_021230195.1:0-1457 GCF_002162155.2 Triticum dicoccoides | reverse complement strand
AAATGAAGTCAGAAAGGGTTGAAAATTGATGATGTGGCTTTGAATGGTGCATTTTGAACACAGAAAAACTATGGAGTTCAAATAAGTTCAAAAAAAAAGAAATCCCTTGGTAACAGACGAGTTTCCGTATGAAACCCTCATACTTCGAAAGAGATTGTCCGTTTTGTACACGAAGTGCATCCAGTGTTTGCCGTAACCATCTCTACTTTCTTGCACATACTATGTGGGTGAAATTATGATACCATGCCAACTTTCAACCTTTTCAGAGTCCATTTCAAATGCTTTTCAATTTCATGGTCTTATAGCTCAAAATAATTAGTAAATGCATGAAAAATAACAAATGAAGTCAGAAAGGTTTGAAAATTGATGATGTGGCTTCGAATGGTGCATTTTGAACACAAAAAAACTATGGAGTTCAAATAAGATCAAAAAAATGAAATCCCTTTGTAATAGATGAGTTTCGATACGAAACCCTGATACTTCGAAAGAGATTGTCCGTTTTGTACACAAAGTGCATCCAGTTTTTGCTGTAACCGTCTCTACTTTCTTACACATGCTATGTGGGTGAAATGATGATACCATGCCAACTTTCAACCTTTTCAGAGTTCATTTCAAATGCTTTTCAATTTCATGGTCTTATAGCTCAAAATAATCAGTAAATGCATGAAAAATAACAAATGAAGTCAGAAAGGGTTGAAAATTGATGATGTGGATTTGAATGGTGCATTTTGAACACAGAAAAACTATGGAGTTCAAATAAGTTCAAAAAAAATGAATTCCCTTGGTAACAGACGAGTTTCCGTATGAAACCCTCATACGTCGAAAGAGATTGTCCGTTTTGTACACGAAGTGCATCTAGTTTTTGTCGTCACCCTCTCTACTTTCTTGCAAATGCTATGTGGGTGAAATGATGATACCATGCCAAATTTCAACCTTTTCAGAGTTCATTTCAAATGCTTTTCAATTTCATGGTCTTATAGCTCAAAATAATCAGTAAATGCATGAAAGATAACAAATGAAGTCAGAAAGGGCTGAAAATTGATGATGTGGCTTTGAATGGTGCATTTTGAACACAAAAAAACTATGGAGTTCAAATAGGTTCGAAAAAATGAAATCCCTTGGTAACAAACGAGTTTCCGTATGAAACCCTCATACTTCGAAAGAGATTGTCCATTTTGTACACGAAGTGCATCCAGTTTTTTTCGTAACCGTCTCTACTTTCTTGCACATGCTATGTGGGTGAAATGATGATACCATGCCAACTTTCAACCTTTTCAGAGTTCATTTCAAATGCTTTTCAATTTCATGGTCTTATAGCTCAAAATAATCAGTAAATGCATGAAAAATAACAAATGAAGTCAGAAAGGGTCGAAAATTGATGATGTGGATTTGAATGGTGCATTTTGAACACAGAAAAACTATGGAGTTCAAATAAGTTTAAAAAAATGAAATCCCTT
>NW_021230194.1:0-389 GCF_002162155.2 Triticum dicoccoides | reverse complement strand
AGGACAGTGAGCTCAATGATATCAAAGGCTTTGGCTTCGTGATGAACATTGCCTGTCATCCACTCAAGGACCCAAGTCTTCGGATCCCTGTTGTAGCCACAAATATGAAGAGTGGCATAGAATTGGAGCAACAATTCTTCGTTCCAGTGCTCCTTGTCAGTGACGAACTGCAACAAACCAGATTCTCTGAAGCAATCCAGCGCTTCTTCCAAACAGGGCAGACCAGTTATGGCTTCAGTGTCAAGACGCATATGGGGAAAAATGCGACCTTGATTGTACAAGATGCATGAGTAATAACTGCGCTGCTGATAGCTCCAGAACCGATCAGAAGATATTCTTGCCTTTGAGTAGGGGTTCTTGGCGCTATTGAAGAAGGTGTTGTGTGCTTT
>NW_021230193.1:0-412 GCF_002162155.2 Triticum dicoccoides | reverse complement strand
AAAACGATGATGACCCACAACTGTTGCGCCTACCGGAGAATTCCACCACGCTCCTAGCACTCCGGAACACGGCATACCAAGCAACACCTTCAAGAAGAAACAGGATGACGATGAAGCTACCGCCCGGACATGTCCTAGGGTTTCCTCCAATACGTAGAGGGGCGTGGGGGAATGGGTATATCCGACGCCCTTCAGGAACGCACGTCGGCGCCCACGGCCATCAATGCGTCGGTGTTGGTCAAGCCGACAAGGATTTCTCCCAACCGCCAACCAACACGCCCTCGGGCGATCCATCGCGCTCCACCATACTTGCCGCCCACCAGCATGCGCCACCATGGTCTTGCAGTAGCATCGCCGTCTCACCATGGCAAGCGAAGCGAGACCGGCGAGGCCAAGAGGAAGCAGCCGGGAA
>NW_021230192.1:0-959 GCF_002162155.2 Triticum dicoccoides | reverse complement strand
AGAGTATTCTATCAAATTCCAATTCATGTATGGCTCTCTCAAAAGGTGTGTACAACAAGGATGATTGTGGCACACTAACAATAAAAGACACAAATAATACAAGACTCTCCAAGCAAAACACATATCATGTTGGTGAATAAAAATATAGCTCCAAGTAAATTACCGATGGAAGTGGACGAAAGAGGGGATGCCTTCCGGGGCATCCCCAAGCTTTGACTTTTTGGTGTCCTTGAATTATCTTGGGGGTGTCATGGGCATCCCCAAGCTTAGGCTCTTGCCACTCCTTGTTCCATAATCCATCACAAGAATTCACCCAAAACTTGAAAACTTCACAACACAAAACTTAAAGTAGAAAACTCGTGAGCTCCGTTAGCGAAAGAAAAAAAAAGACCACTTCAAGGTACTGTAATTAACTCATTCTTTATTTATATTGGTGTTAAACCTACTGTATTCCAACTTCTCTATGGATTATAAACTATTTTACTAACCATACATTCATCAAAATAAGCAAACAACACACGAAAAACAGAATCTGTCAAAAACAGAACAGTCTGTAGTAATCTGTAGCTAGCGCAAGATATGGAACCCCAAAAATTCTAAAATAAATTGCTAGAAGTGAGGAATTTATCTATTAATCATCTTAAAAAAGAATTAACTAAATAGCACTCTAAAAATAAAAATGACAGCAGTTCTCGTGAGCGCTAAAGTTTCTGTTTTTTACAGCAAGTTCAACAAGACTTTCCCCAAGTCTTCCCAACAGTTCTACTTGGCACAAACACTAATTAAACACAAAAAACACAACCAAAACAGAGGCTAAATAATTTATTTATTACTAAACAGGAGCAAAAAGCAAGGAATAAAAATAAAATTGGGTTGCCTCCCAACAAGCGCTATCGTTTAACGCCCCTAGCTAGGCATAACAAGCAAAGATAGATCTAGGTATTGTCATCTTTGGTAGG
>NW_021230191.1:0-3678 GCF_002162155.2 Triticum dicoccoides | reverse complement strand
GGAACCCCGCCCGATCTGAGGCTCAAAGGCCAAGAAGTTTCCGGATTTGGAAGCTTGGTTTGTTGGATGTTTTCCAACAAATCTGGTCCGATGCCTGACTTTAGATTCAGTATTTGATTGACGTCCGTCCCTCCGCGGGAATCCGGCATGGAGGGATCGGGAATCCGGACATAGCTGGTTTTTAACATAGAAGAAGAGTCGCCGCATTGTTCCTCTACCACAACAACATGGTGGGTAGCCTGGGGAGAGTTAATTTCTCTCAGATTGGTTTTAAGCCCAATCTGATCGTAGTCTGTAGCGACTCCTAGGGCGGCGATGCGATCCAAGAGCTCGTTTACGGAGGAGAGCTCCATCGGATCTAGCTGCTCGGCGAATTCCGAGCTGACGTGAAGATCGCTTTTGATGACCTGAGAGGTCATTGTCGGAGCGGTGGCCGAACAGGCGGTCATAAGAAAACCACCTAGCTGGATAGTTTGGCCGGCGGCCAAAGCTCTCTTGACGACGGCGCCGTCTTTAAAGATGGGAAAAAGCATCCTTCCTGATTGCGACGGCACAGAGGAACTCTCAATGAAAGCACCAATGTCAGTGTCAAAACCGGCGGATCTCGGGTAGGGGGTCCCGAACTGTGCGTCTAGGCGGATGGTAACAGGAGACAAGGGACACGATGTTTTACCCAGGTTCGGGCCCTCTTGATGGAGGTAAAACCCTACGTCCTGCTTGATTAATATTGATGATGTGTGTTACAAGAGTAGATCTACCACGAGATCAAGGAGGCTAAACCCTAGAAGCTAGCCTATGGTATGATTGTTGTTCGTCCTACGGACTAAAGCCATCCGGTTTATATAGACACCGGAGAGGGCTAGGGTTACACAGAGGCGGTTACAATGGTAGGATATCTACATATCCGTATTGCCAAGCTTGCCTTCCACGCTAAGGAAAGTCCCATCCGGACACGGGACGAAGTCTTCAATCTTGTATCTTCATAGTCTTGGAGTCCGGCCAATGATGATAGTTCGGCTATCTGGACACCCCCTAGTCCAGGACTCCCTCAGTACCCAACACATACAAGTAGGACAAGTCACCGCACCGCATTCTCTGGACAGCATTGCGCTGAACAACTGGCGATTGCAGTCCTAGACGCATGGGATTGGCGGGACGATGGGCATGCCTCTCTCAGAGCATAGCGGGCGGTGCACTCCAAGAGTCAATTTTGTTCCTCTTTTGTAGCACACGGTGAAGATGGTGCCCTTCTTGCAATGCATGATCTGTAGACTGCTGTCATCGGCACCAAACCTGTAGTCAGCAAGGTGACGGATGACGAGGGCAATCTCTGGGGGCTGAGGTGGCATCGGTACGAAGTGTGGAGAACCTAGCTTCTTGGAGGAGACCGGGCACTCAGATATGTAGTAGCCGAGGAGGCGGGGTGGGTGGAGCTTGTGGAAACAGCTGGGGAAGGCTGGGTCGGAGGCGTGCCCTAGACAGCGCCTGGAGACGAGGGCTGCACAGACAAGTGTGGTGGGGAAGTTGACATGGACGATAATCTCCCTTAGGAGGTTGTCTTCATCGATGACCTTTGATATGGCATCCACTGGCTGCTCTGTCTCCCCATCAATGCGTGGTTTGACACTGCAAAATCGGCCGCGGCGACAAACAAAAAGGCAGATGGGCAACAGTAGAATGGACAATTTTTTCAACCAATAATAATGATATTGCAAACAAACTGCATATGGACACACGGCAGCAGTCGTCCATCCATCAAGTTAAGTAGAATAGACACAAACAGGCTGCACGATATGTGATAGAGATGGCGGAATAGAGTAGAGAGCTTACCTACGGTGAGGAATCTCCTCTGCAGGATCCATCATTTATCCCCCTCCCCCTTAGCTGAAGACCGATGGCCTGCTGGTCGAGATTAGCTTAATTAGGGAGACAAAATCTAGGTAGCTAGGGTTTGATTCCTCCGTTCCCACGAGTGGAGGGATGAGAGTGTTAGCTTTTTAATCTTGATCATGTATCTGCATGTTTATTTCGTTCATGCATGTAGTTCAGATTGTCTAGGGCATTGTAGGCAGGTGAACCTTTCCTGAGCGTACACGAGGCGAGATGCCGAGCTGGTCGTGCGACGCGGCCGGAGTGCAAGGCGTGAAGCCATGCAACAACGACAGTACACGAGGTGGAGGACAACCTGTGTGAACCAGTCCTGGAGCCGGTTCTTAAGCTAAGTAGCCAAGTAGATCAGGACTAGTAGTTGATGCATGCACGTTCTGTTGGCCGGGTTATGAGGCCGTTGTGAGGACGTTGCGCAAGGGCCAAGCATTGGCGTGCATGCAGTTAGTGGGTGCATGGGTTAGTGGCGTTAGTTGCCGAGTATGGTGGCTGGGCTGTGTGTGTGCGTTTCCTATTTAACTTGTAATCATGTTTGCTTTCGGTCAAGAGAAATAGAGGAAAAGAGAAAAGGTTGGGCTGTGAGAGTCCGACGCCAAACACCTGTGTCTCCATTTTCTTGAGTTGGTTGTGTGAGGCAGCCGTGAGGGAGAAGAGGGGCTGAGAGAGTCAGCTCCAACAGAGAGAAGAAGAAATTTGGGGAAGGAGAAATCTCGTCGGCACGGACGGGCTCAAATTCAGGTCGCGGGCGAAATATCGTTGCCCGTCGCTTGCTCCAGTCTGTGCGTTGCTGCGTGACTGGAGCGAATGGAGTGAGAAGCGAGACGAGGCAGCAGATGGACTGTCGGTGCCAGATATCAGCCCGTATAAGTGTACAGCCCATTTAGTCAAACCAGTTCATGCCCATGTACACTAGAGAGCAGCCCATGGTACAAGCACACATGTGGAAACTACCTTGTGGAGTTGTCTCAAAAAAAATACTATCCTGTGGAGTACTATTTTTTTTTGAGGCAGTCGCAAAACAAATATAGTCAAGCTATCTTTCTCTTTGCATATATAGAAGTCACTTTGGGTACATATAGGAGTAGAAAAGAGAGGAATAAACATACAACTCACCCACAATTTTTTTTTAGAAATGAACATACAACTCACAAAAAATGAACTCACGTCCTCTCGCAAAAAAAAAGAGCATACAACTCGCATCCTCTTGCAAAAAAAGAGAGGAATAATCATACAAGAGAAACCGAACCAATGCTCTTCTACGTGTAAACAAAAATTTAGTACATATACACAGTAGTTTATTTACAGTGTGCTTAATAGAACTACTTTATTTAGTAAGTAGTTAACATAACTAGTTTATTTAGTAACTGCTTAATAGAACTAGTTTAGAGAGAGAGACCTATATTGGGCAAATTTAGTTCTGCTTGAGAACCTAAGTAGTTAAAGACTACTCAGATACATGTTGATAGAATATATTTTGTTTATGTTTTGTTTACGGAGAAATCAAGTATTTGCCCCTACCTCGTCTCCGCAGTTGTCCCCATCGCCGACCCGTTAGGACCTCTAGTTGAGAATAGCCTATCCCCATGTTTTTGATATAGATGATAATGTGTTGTAAATGTCGATGATGAAAATGCTAGTGCTAGTCGCCATGTGATTGATGTCGATGATGATACATTTTGAATATAGAGGATGTCTTAGTGTTCTTATTTGCAATGTACCTCCGAGTGGCCTATGTTTTGCCGGAATGATGATTCGTTTCTGTCCCGACAACTTTCAGGCGCTCGATATGTC
>NW_021230190.1:0-761 GCF_002162155.2 Triticum dicoccoides | reverse complement strand
CTTTAAATTCGTGGAATCATTATTGACAAGGAGGGAGATGATTCGAGTGCACTCGTTTGACCGCCATGCCAGCGTGCGACCTAGACGGGACGGGACGGCATAGTCATAATTTCAGTTTCTCTAGTTTTCCACGGCAAGCTGGCGCGCTAAGACATTATGCATTGAATTCCGATGACCGTCGCGCTACCTTCCACCTATAAGTATTGTTTCCCGGCCTTCTCCGATGCCACCGTTACCCAACTCGCCATATACTCATAAGCCCCCATCGGCCCGACGTCACTCGCCACGTCCGCCATGCCCCTGCCCATCCGTGGTAGGCGACGCCGGAGGCGGTCACCGCCGGAACTAGTGTTCGAGTTTTCACCGGAAGGCAGACGGAGGGAGCAGGCATTCTATCTGTCTTTAGATGGCAATGCGGAGTTCAAGGAGTTGTTGGAGCGCGACCGCCTGGTGGAGGAGCAGCGTATCGCCGATTTGCGCCGCCATCGGGACATGGAGCAGCAGTGCACTGACGCTCTGAGTCGCGAGTAGAGCGCCCGTAACTGGGCCGACTACATGGAGGCTGGTGCCCGCCAAATAGCCCTAGAGGCTGTCGGGCACGCACGCGTTCGCGACGCCGATTTTTACTACCAGCTCGTCAAGTGGGTTTCCCGCTTGGAAGCCGAAGCTTCGGTGGACCACGCCGGCATGGAAAGGGCCAACGCACGCGAGCAACGCGCGCTATCGCACCTCTGGCAAGTCTGAGGCGAGGCGGAGGACGC
>NW_021230189.1:0-388 GCF_002162155.2 Triticum dicoccoides | reverse complement strand
ATTCCTTTTGTTTCATCTTCTCTTTTTCCCGGAGTTCCAACCCCTTTCAATTATATTATCACGGAGATCTCTATCTAAATCATTGCGAGGCTTCAATCTTATTCTTTTCATCAGTCAATTATTTTGGATCATTCCTTTGTTTACTGGAGTTCTTCATGAAGGTTCTACATGATGGTTCATCAAGGATTTAATTCCTTCTCCAACTTTTTCATCGAGATTCTTTTCTAAGAAGCTCAAGTTTTCTTCATCTTGTAATCCGGAGTGCATTTTCCTTCTACCGTATCTTTGGAGGTGATATTATGTCATTCTTGATAATTTGAGTTCATGTTTCATGATTCACATGTTATTAAGAATGAGGTATTTTAAATCCATCAATCTCGTCATTGGA
>NW_021230188.1:0-612 GCF_002162155.2 Triticum dicoccoides | reverse complement strand
GAACCCCAAGGTGCGCTTATGTGTCGGTCATCAACACACGTAATTGTGGCCAATTCTGGCTCATTTCCTGGACTATTACTCACTGTTTTGGTTTCCCAAAGCGACTTCCTCGATTGATGATCCCCGGGTGTGTTTACGTGTGCGTCGTCAATACTCACAGTTTTGTCCAATTTCGGCCGTTTTCGTGGACTATTACTCACCATTTTGGGGCCCCGAAGTGATTTCCATAGTTTTTGAACCCCAGGGTGCCATTACGTTTTGGTCAACAACACTCGCAAGTTTGGTCGATTTTGGCCCGTTTCGTGGACTCTAACTGCCTGTTTGGCGTCCCAGTGTGATTTCCATGATTGACGAAGCCCAGGGTGCGATTATGTGTAGGTCATCAACACTCGCATTTTTAGCCGATTCTGGCCCGTTTTGTGGACTATTAATCACTGTTTTGGGATCCGGAGTGATGTCCACGATTGAAAACCCCAGGGTGCGTTTATGTCTCGGTCATCAACACACAATTTTGGCTGATTCTGGCCCATTTCGTGGATTATTACTCACTGTTTTCGGGTCCCAAAGTGATTTCCACGACATACGAACCCTGCGGCGCTTTTACGTGTCGGT
>NW_021230187.1:0-784 GCF_002162155.2 Triticum dicoccoides | reverse complement strand
AGACACACAGCCATGTTATTAAAAGTTTTTGTAATGTCTAGACTCAACTTCGGCCAAGGAGTGTGGAAGGGGGATTCCTACAGGCAGTCGGCTCTGATACCAACTTGTGACGCCCCTGATTCAATCGTACACTAATCATGCACGCAAATGTGTATGATCAAGATCAGGGACCCACGGGAAGATATCACAACACAACTCTACAAATAAAATAAGTCATACAAGCATCATAATACAAGCCAGGGGCCTCGAGGGCTCGAATACAAGTGCTCGATCATAGACGAGTCAGCGGAAGCAACAATATCTGAGTACAGACATAAGTTAACCAAGTTGCCATAAGATGGCTAGCACAAACTGGGATACAGATCGAAAGAGGCGCAGGCCTCCTGCCTGGGATCCTCCTAACTACTCCTGGTCGTCGTCGTCAGCCTGCACGTAGTAGTAGGCACCTCCAATGTAGTAGTCGTCGTCGACGCTGGCTCCTGGCTCCTGGACTCCAGCATCTGGTTGCGACAACCAGAAAGAAAGGAAAGGGGAAAAAGGGGGGAGAAAGCAACCGTGAGTACTCATCCAAAGTACTCGCAAGCAAGGAACTACACTACATATGCATGGGTATATGTGTAAGGAGGCCATATCGGTGGACTGAACTGCAGAATGCCAGAATAAGAGGGGGATAGCTAATCCTGTCGAAGACTACGCTTCTGGCAGCCTCCGTCTTGCAGCATGTAGAAGAGAGTAGATTGAAGTCCTCCAAGTAGCATCTCCAAGTAGCATCTCCAAGTAGCAT
>NW_021230186.1:0-1199 GCF_002162155.2 Triticum dicoccoides | reverse complement strand
GGTAACGAGATTGAACAAGGTATCGGGATACCGACGATCGAATCTCGGGCAAGTATCGTACCGCTAGACAAAGGGAATTGTATACGGGATTGATTAAGTCCTTGACATCGTGGTTCATCCGATGAGATCATCGTGGAACATGTGGGAGCCAACATGGGTATCCAGATCCCGCTGTTGGTTATTGACCGGAGAGTCATCTCGGTCATGTCTGCATGTCTCCCGAACCCGTAGGGTCTACACACTTAAGGTTCGGTGACGCTAGGGTTATAGAGATATTAGTATGCGGTAACCCGAAAGTTGTTCGGAGTCCCGGATGAGATCCCGGACGTCACGAGGAGTTCCGGAATGGTCCGGAGGTAAAGATTTATATATGGGAAGTCCTATTTTGGTCACCGGAAAAGTTTCGGGTTTTATCGGTAACGTACCGGGACCACCGGAAGGGTCCCGGGGGTCCACCGGGTGGGGCCACCTGCCCCGGGGGGCACATGGGCTGTAGGGGGTGCGCCTTGGCCTATATGGGCCAAGGGCACCAGTCCCAAGAGGCCCATGCGCCAAGAGAAGAGGGAAAGGAAGAGTCCTAAAGGGGGAAGGCACCTCCGAGGTGCCTTGGGGAGGAGGGACTCCTCCTTGGCCGCACCCTTCCTTGGAGGAAGGGCCAAGGCTGCGCCTCCCCCCTCTCCCTTGGCCCTATATATAGTGGGGGGAAGGGAGGGAAGCCCAACCTAGAGCCCTGGCGCCTCCCTCTCCCTCCCATGACACATCTCCCTCCTCCCACAGCGCTTGGCGAAGCCCTGTTCGAATCCCGCTACTTCCACCACCACGCTGTCGTGCTGCTGGATCTCCATCAACCTCTCCTTCCCCCTTGCTGGATCAAGAAGGAGGAGACGTCGCTGCTCCGTACGTGTGTTGAACGCGGAGGTGCCGTCCGTTCGGCGCTAGGATCATCGGTGATTTGGATCACGACGAGTACGACTCCATCAACCCCGTTCTCTTGAACGCTTCCGCGCGCGATCTACAAGGGTATGTAGATCCACTCCTCCCTCGTTGCTAGATGACTCCATAGATAGATCTTGGTGACACGTAGGAAAATTTTGAATTTATGCTACGTTCCCCAACAGTGGCATCATGAGCTAGGTCTATGCGTAGTTTCTATGCACGAGTAGAACACAAAGTAGTTGTGGGCGTTGATTTTGTTCAAT
>NW_021230185.1:0-7095 GCF_002162155.2 Triticum dicoccoides | reverse complement strand
GTGCGCGGCGGGGCAAGGGAAGGCCGGCGCGCAGGGGGCTGAGGTGGAGCTGGCGCGCGGCGGGGTGAGGGAGGGCCGGCACGCGGGGGGCCGAGGTGGAGCTGGCGTGCGGCGGGGCGAGGGAGGGCCGACGCGCGGTGGGGAGAGGGAGGTCCGGTGCGCTGCGAGGCAAGGTGAGGCGGGCGGCTTGGTCGGGGCAAGGTGGGAGAGAGGGAGTACGGGTGGGGAGGGCAGGTGCGAGGTGAGAGAGAGGGGGTGGAGAGGATAAGGCCAGCGTGGGTGGGTGGGCCAGTGGGTTGCGCGTGTGTGGATGGGGTTGAGATCGATTCGGGTGGGCGCTGCAGATCGTGGCAGCTCATCGATCCGCGAGATCGATCCGGGTGCTGTGTTTCTTGCTTTGCCGTCTGTGTTTTGTATTACAGACGGCAAATAGCGTTTCTTTGCCGTCTGTAGTACAAAAGGCAGACGGCAAAGTATCTGCCGTCTGCGATTTATATTACAGACGGCAAAAATACTCTTTGCTGTCTGTAATATAAAACCCATACGGCAAACGGATACTTTGCCGTCTGTAATAAAAAACGCAGACGGCAAAGTTTATTTTGCCGTCAGTTATTCTTTGCCGTCTGTTGACTACGGCAAACCCTTTCTTTGCCGTCAACTCGACGAAATGCTGACGGCAAAGACACCCCCTGACGGCAAATTAACTGTTTCCCGTAGTGCCTAGGTCTTCGTGAGCAAGCAAGTTGCTTGCTCACGAAGACCTAGGGCACTTGAGGAGGCACCAAAACTAGCGGGTGTCTGTCTCTCCCACTTTAGTCGGATCGGATTTGATGAAAAGGGTCCTTATGAAGGGTAAAGAGAAATTGGCATATCACGTTGTGGTTTTGGCGTAGGTAAGAAACGTTCTTGCTAGAAACCTATAGCAGCCACGTAAAAAACTTGCAACAACAATTAGAGGACGTCTAACTTGTTTTTGCAGCATATGCCGTGTGATGTGATATGACCAAAAGGATGTGATGAATGATATATGTGATGTATGAGATTGATCATGTTCTTGTAATAGGAATCATGACTTGCATGTCGATGAGTATGACAACCGGCAGGAGCCATAGGAGTTGTCTTAATTTATTTATGACCTGGTGTCAACATAAACGTCATGTAATTACTTTACTTTATCGCTAACCGTTAGCCATAGTAGTAGAAGTAATAGTTGGCGAGACAACTTCATGAAGACACGATGATGGAGATCATGATGATGGAGGTCATGGTGTCATGCCGGTGACGATGATGATCATGGCGCCCCGAAGATGGAGATCAAAAGGAACAAAATGATATTGGCCATATCATGTCACTATTTGATTGCATGTGATGTTTATCATGTTTTACATCTTATTTGCTTAGAACGATGGTAGCATAAATAAGATGATCCCTCGCAATAATTTCAAGAAAGTGTTCCCCCCTAACTATGCACCGTTGCTAAGGTCCCTTGTTCCGAAGCACCACGTGACGATCGGGTGTGATAGGTTCTAACTTCGCATACAACGGGTGTAAGCCAGATTTACACATGCAATACACTTAGGTTGACTTGACGAGCCTAGCATGTATAGACATGGCCTCGGAACACGGAAAACCGAAAGGTCGAACATGAGTCGTATAGAAGATGCGATCAACATGAAAATGTTCACCGATGATGACTAGTCCGCCTCACGTGATGATCGGACACGACCTAGTTGACTCGGAGCATGTATCACTTAGATGACTAGAGGGATGTCTATCTGAGTGGGAGTTCATTAAATAATTTGATTAGATGAACTTAATTATCATGAACATAGTCTAAAAATCTTTGCAATACGTCTTGTAGATCAAATGGCCCACGCTAATGTTGCCCTCAACTTCAACGCGTTCCTAGAGAAAACCAAGCTGAAAGACGGTGGCAGCAACTACACGGAGTGGGTCCGTAACTTGAGGATTATCCTCATAGCTGCCAGGAAAGCATATGTCCTTGATGCACCGCTAGGTGAAGCACCTGTTTTCCCAGCAGAACAAGATGTTATGAATGCTTGGCAGATGTGTAGTGATTATTACTCCCTAGTTCAGTGCGGCATGATTTACAGCTTAGAACCGGGGCTCCAAAAGCGTTTTGAGCAACACGGAGCATGTGAGATGTTCCAAGAGCTGAAAATGGTTTTCCAAGCTCATGCCCGGGTCAAGAGATATGAAGTCTCCGACAAGTTCTACAGTTGTAAGATGGAGGAGAATAGTTCCGTCAGCGAGCACATACTCAAAATGTCTGGGTTGCACAACCGCTTCTCTCAGCTGGGAGTTAATCTCCCGGATGATGCGGTCGTTGACAGAATCCTTTAGTCGCTCCCACCTAGCTACAAGAGCTTTGTGATGAACTTCAATATGCAAGGGATGGAAAAGACCATTCCTGAGGTATATTCAATGCTGAAATCAGCGGAGGTGGAAATCAAAAAAAGGCACATCAAGTGTTGATGGTGAATAAAACCACTACGTTCAAGAAAGGCATGGGTAAAAAGAACTTCAAGAAGGACGGCAAGGGAGTTGCCGCACCCGGTAAGCAAGCTGCTGGGAAGAAGCCAAAGAATGGACCCCAAGCCTGAGACTGAGTGCTTGTATTGCAAGGGAAATGGTCACTGGAAGCGGAACTGCCCCAAGTACTTAGCGGATAAGAAGGCCGGCAATGCCAAAGGTATATGTGATATACATGTTATTGATGTGTACCTAACCAGCGCTCGTAGTAGCTCCTGGGTATTTGATACCGGTGCAGTTGCTCATATTTGTAACTCAAAACAGGAACTGCGGAATAAACGGAGACTGGCGAAGGACGAGGTGACGATGCGCGTTGGGAATGGTTCCAAGGTCGATGTGATCGCCGTCGGCACGCTACCTCTACATTTACCTACGGGATTAGTTTTAAACCTCAATAATAGTTATTTAGTACCAGCTTTGAGCATGAACATTGTATCTGGATCTCGTTTAATGCGAGATGGCTACTCATCTAAATCCGAGAATAATGGTTGTTCTATTTATATGAGAGACATGTTCTATGGTCATGCCCGACTGGTCAATGGTTTATTCTCATTTAATCTCGAACGTGATGTTACACATATTCATAGTGTGAATGCCAAAAGATGTAAGGTTGATAATGATAGTCCCACATACTTGTGGCACTGCCGCCTTGGTCACATTGGTGTCAAACGCATGAAGAAACTCCATGCAGATGGACTTTTGGAGTCTCTTGATTATGAATCATTTGACACGTGTGAACCATGCCTCATGGGCAAAATGACCAAGACTCCGTTCTCCGGAACAATGGAGCGAGCAACCAACTTATTGGAAATCATACATACTGATGCGTGCGGTCCAATGAGTGTTGGGGCTCGCAGTGGCTATTATTATGTTCCCACCCTCACTGATGACTTGAGTAGATATGGGTATGTCTACTTAATGAAACACAAGTATGAGACCTTTGAAAAGTTCAAGGAATTCAGAGTGAGGTTGAAAATAAACGTGACAGGAAAATCAAGTTCTTACGATCAGATCGTGGGGGAGAATATTGGGGTCACGAATTTGGCACGCACTTAAGGAAATGTGGAATAGTTTCAAAACTCACGCCGCCTGGAACACCTCAGCGTAATGGTGTGTCCGAACATCATAATCGCACCCTATTGGGTATGGTGCGATCTATGATGTCTCTTACCGATCTACCGCTATCATTTTGGGGTTATGCTATAGAGACTGCCGCATTCACTTTAAATAGGGCTCCGTCGATATCCGTTGAGACGACACCGTATGAATTGTGGTTTGGTAAGAAACCTAAGTTGTCATTTCTTAAAGTTTGGGGATGTGATGCTTATGTCAAGAAACTTCAACCTGAAAAGCTCGAACCCAAATCGGAAAAATGCGTCTTCATAGGATACCCTAAAGAAACTATTGGGTGTACCTTCTACCTCAGATCCGAAGGCAAGATCTTTGTTGCCAAGAATGGATCCTTTCTAGAGAAAGAGTTTCTCTCGAAAGAAGTAAGTGGGAGGAAAGTATAACTTGATGAAGTATTGCCTCTTGAACCGGAGAGTGGCGCAGCTCAAGAAAATGTTTCTGAGGTGCCTGCACCAACTAGAGAGGAAGTTAATGATGATGATCATGAAACTTCAGATCAAGTTGCTACTAAACTTTGTAGGTCCACAAGGACATGTTCCGCACCAGAGTGGTACAGCAACCCTGTCCTGGAAAGCATGTTGTTAGACAATGGTGAACCTTCAAACTATGAAGAAGCAATGGCGGGCCCAGATTCCGACAAATGGATGGAAGCCATGAAATCCGAGATAGGATCCATGTATGAAAACGAAGTATGGACTTTGACTGACTTGCCCGATGATCGACGAGCCATAGAAAATAAATGGATCTTTAAGAAGAAGACAAACACAGATGGTAATGTGACCATCTATAAGGCTCGGCTTGGCGCTAAGGTTATCGACAAGTTCAAGGGGTTGACTACGATGAGACTTTCTCACCCGTAGCGAAGCTGAAGTCCGTTCGAATCATGTTAGCAATTGCCGCATTCTATGATTATGAGTTATGGCAAATGGACGTCAAAACGGCATTCCTTAATGGTTTCCTTAAGGAAGAATTGTATATGATGCAGCCGGAAGGTTTTGTCGATCCTAAGAATGCTGACAAGGTGTGCAAGCTCCAACGCTCAATCTATGGGCTGGTGCAAGCATCTCGGAGTTGGAACATTCGATTTGATGAGATGATTAAAGCGTTTGGGTTTACGCAGACTTATGGAGAAGCCTGTGTTTACAAGAAAGTGAGTGGGAGCTCTGTAGCATTTCTCATATTATATGTGGATGACACACTATTGATGGGAAATGATATAGAATTCTTGGAAAGTATAAAGGCCTACTTGAAAAAGTGTTTTTCAATGAAGGACCTTGGAGAAGCTGCTTATATATTAGGCATCAAGATCTATAGAGATAGATCGAGACGCCTCATTGGTCTTTCACAAAGTACGTACCTTGACAAGATATTGAAGAAGTTCAATATGGATCAGTCCAAGAAGGGGTTCTTGCCTGTATTGCAAGGTGTGAGATTGAGCACGGCTCAATGCCCGACCACGGCAGAAGATAGAGAAAAGATGAGTGTCGTCCCCTATGCCTCGGCCATAGGGTCTATCATGTATGCCATGCTGTGTACCAGACCTGATGTAAACCTTGCCGTAAGTTTGGTAGGAAGGTACCAAAGTAATCCCGGCATGGAACACTGGACAGCGGTCAAGAATATCCTGAAGTACCTGAAGAGGACTAAGGGTATGTTTCTCGTTTATGGAGGTGACGAAGAGCTCGTCATAAAAGGTTACGTCGATGCTAGCTTCGACACAGATCTGGATGACTCTAAGTCACAAACCGGATACGTGTATATTTTGAATGGTGGGGCAGTCAGCTGGTGCAGTTGCAAGCAAAGCGTCGTGGCGGGATCTACATGTGAAGCGGAGTACATGGTAGCCTCGGAGGCAGCACAAGAAGCAATCTGGATAAAGGAGTTCGTTACCGACCTAGGAGTTATACCCAATGCGTCGGGCCCGATGACTCTCTTTTGTGACAACACTGGAGCTATTGCCCATGCCAAGGAGCCCAAGTTTCACAGGAAGACCAGGCATATCAAGTGTCTTTTCAACTCCATTCGTGAAAATGTTCAAAATGGAGACATAGATATTTGTAAAGTGCATAGGGACCTGAATGCCGCAGATCCGTTGACTAAACCTCTTCCTCGAGCAAAACATGATCAACACCAGAACTCTATAGGTGTTCGATTCATCACAATGTAACTAGATTATTGACTCTAGTGCAAGTGGGAGACTGTTGGAAATATGCCCTAGAGGCAATAATAAAATGGTTATTATTATATTTCCTTGTTCATGATAATTGTCTATTGTTCATGCTATAATTGTGTTATCCGGAAATCGTAATACATGTGTGAATACATAGACCACAACATGTCCCTAGTGAGCCTCTAGTTGACTAGCTTGTTGATCAATAGATGGTTATGGTTTCCTAACCATGGACATTGGATGTCATTGATAAAGGGATCACATCATTAGGAGAATGATGTGATGGACAAGACCCAATCCTAAGCATAGCGCAAGATCGTGTAGTTCGTCTGCTAAAAGCTTTTCTAATTTCAAGTATCTTTTCCTTATACCATGAGATTGTGCAACTCCCGGATACTGTAGGAATACTTTGGGTGTGCCAAACATCACAACATAACTGGGTGACTATAAAGGTGCACTATGGGTATCTCCGAAAGTGTCTGTTGGGTTGGCACGAATCGAGACTGGGATTTGTCACTCCGTATGACGGAGAGGTATCTTTGGGCCCACTCGGTAAGACATCATCGTAATGAGCTCAATGTGACTAAGGGTTGGTCACAGGATGATGTGTTATGGAACGAGTAAAGTGACTTGCCGGTAACGAGATTGGACGAGGTATTGGGATACCGACGATCGAATCTTGGGCAAGTAACATACCGATTGACAAAGGGAATTGTATACGGGATTGCTTGAATCCTTGACATCGTGGTTCATCCGATGAGATCATCGTGGAACATGTGGGAGCCAACATGGGTATCTAGATCCCGCTGTTGGTTATTGGCCGGAGAGTTGTCTCGGTCATGTCTGCACGGTTCCCGAACCCGTAGGGTCTACACACTTAAGGTTCGAAGATGCTAGGGTTATTAGGAAGACTTGTATGTGATTACCGAATGTTGTTCAGAGTCCCGGATGAGATCCCGGACGTCACGAGGAGTTCCGGAATGGTCCAGAGGTGAAGATTTATATACGGGAAGTTGTCATATGGTCACCGGAAAGGTTCGGGGGCATATCGGTATTATACCGGGGCCACCGGAGGGGTTCCGGGGGTCCACCGGGAGGGGCCACCTCTCTCGGAGGGCCTCATGGGCCGTAGTGGAAAGGGAACCAGCCCTTGGAGGGCTGGGCGCATCCCCCTTGGGCCCATGCACCTAGGGTTGGGGGGGAAACCCTAGAGGGGGCGCCCACTTGCTTGGGGGGGGGGG
>NW_021230184.1:0-430 GCF_002162155.2 Triticum dicoccoides | reverse complement strand
AAAAAAATGCATAAACTTGTATATGTAATCCGCATCATGATAACAACATTTAAAATGTTTAAAATTGTGTTTGCTTTAAATTGCTAAATAACATATGGGGACTTTCCGGAATTGTTGTTTATTGTTTCCGGCCTCATTTAAAATTGCCTAGCTAGGTGGTTTGCTCATGCTTCACCCCTTGTGTCATGTTTAATAACATTTAATATTGTTGGGTAGCCTAACCGAGAGAGAACTAAATAATTGATGTGGTGTTCCGTCAATATGCAACTCGTTGCATATTGAGCTCCACTTAACTTGTGGTGTTGTATTTGCATATTGCCATGCCATGCCTCATTTGAAGGAAATATGCGCTAGAGGCAATAATAAAGTTATTATTTATTTCCTTATTTCATGATAAATGTTTATTATTCATGCTAGAATTGTATTAACC
>NW_021230183.1:0-387 GCF_002162155.2 Triticum dicoccoides | reverse complement strand
TTGTGGGGAAAAGTGCGCAAACCTCTGCAGAGTGTACAAACTAATCATGGTTAGCCGTGTCCCCGGTTATGGACATTTTGAGTATCTGGATCTTGGATTATCATGTTGATCTCAACACTCTAATTAATTTGTTGGGGTTTTGTTACTATCTAATTGGGATTGAGTTGGAGGAACCTTCTCAATGTTTAACAACTACCATGATAGTTAAACAAAATACATTCCTTTGTTGTAGGAAAAAATTGGCTTTTCGCAAAACATTATAACCGTAGAGCCTACACCAGCCATATATGCATGTAGTGATAGCCTTTACTTGTTCATTGCTCTAATGTGTTATCTTGCCAGCATATTCCATGTGCTAACCCGTTTCGGGCTGCAACATATCATGTT
>NW_021230182.1:0-389 GCF_002162155.2 Triticum dicoccoides | reverse complement strand
ATTTTACACGTGGAAAATCCCCATTGGTCGGGGCAGTTAACGGGTTATCGGATCCAAAACCGGACCTGATAGCTTAACGGCGTTCCGTTACGGTGGATGCCACGTGTCGGTCACCCTTGACGAAAGCAGTTCTGTGACGTGCAATTTATCGTCATGGAAGTGGACACTTCCGTGATGATAATTTTGGTAATGTCATGGAACACTTCTACGACATCACAGGTATGACTATCTTGATTCTGTCATAAAATCGTCGTGGATGTACATGCATGACAGAAAATGCAACCTACTGTGACAAACACGTATCATCACGGAAGTGTATTTTTTTATAGTGCGGGCTACTTCCTCACCAATGGCTTTACGCCTCTCCTCATTGAACCGCCAAAGAAACT
>NW_021230181.1:0-2466 GCF_002162155.2 Triticum dicoccoides | reverse complement strand
GGCGGTGGCCTTCTTCAGGTCTTCCCGCTCGGTTAAGCGCTCCTTTTCAAGAGCCTCATTGCGGTCGGCAGCATCCTTTACTTTCATGGCCAATTCGGCCACCTCTGCCCTGCTTAAGCAGTGCGAAGCCTTTTCGGCTTTCAACTCCTCGGCCGCCCTCGAGGCAGCCGCTTCACTCCTTCGGGCTTGCTCCTTAGCTCGAGCAAGTTCGGCCCGAAGGCCTTCCACAGCAGCAGCACCGTCTGTACAAACAGCATATAATTTATCAGAGGAGGGCTTCGACCCCCTTAATAAAGCGACTGCGGAGAACTCTTTTACCTTGCGACTCGTCAAGTCGCCTGTTGACAAGTGCGATGTCCGCATCTGCCAAGTCAAGTTGCCGATTTAACTCGGCAAACTCACTAGTCCGGCTAGCCCCCGGACTATCCGCCACCTGCATAGGAACGACGGAATTCATTACTTTAGATTTCGATCCTCGGTACGCTGTCGTTTCCGACAACCTACTGAGTCTCAGGGGCTACTATCTATACAGGGCGCATTTTTTATATGCAAAACTGTTAAAAGACAAAGGGGTGCGTCATTCTCGCATACCTCAAATCCCGCCAGCAAACTCATGGCAGCATTACGCAATTCGCTCTCGGCGGAGGAAATCCTTCCAATCACCATACGCATTAACGCACGGTGATCTTCTGAAATGGACGCCCTCTCAAGCAGATTCTTCAGTTCTCCCGGCCGGACACTAGTAGGTGCCGAACTCTCTCGCCCCTCTGGACTCGGGGATACCCTCCGTGATAACACTTCGGGTTCGCCTGCCTCATCTGGCGGCGCTGTGGACGGAGGCGTATCGCTCTCCATCATCTCCGGAAGAAGGTCCCCCGAAGATGAACTCATCTGAGAAGGCCGCAGATCCAAACTGCAATATAAATATTTCGGTTACCTACAGAAGCACAAATGAAGGTATTTCCTTACTAATTAACTCCCTCTTTCATACTCACGGCTCGCTGGAGGGCCGATCCTTTAGTGATGATTGTGCGTCCGGATTCTTTCCGGGCGCCGGACCCCCGGAGAAGATCTCTTCCCACGCTTAGGGGCTTTGGCCTCCGAATCTTCGGAGGCGGTCCTCTTCTCCCCCTGAAGGGAGGGGTTCTTGGTTCCCCCTCTTCAGTCGCCCCTTTGGGCGAAATATTAGCTCCTCTATTTTCCCCGTCGCCCCCTTCTGTGGGCGCAACCTCCAACATTCTGACCAGCACGGGCTCCAGTGCGGTCTCTGGGAGGGGGGCCGGACACCTTATCAGCCTTGATCGCGCCACCCATTCCTGTAAAGAATAAGGGGTCAGGAGGCGAACTCTAGAAAGGCATATAAACAGAATGTCCGGACTCTGAGCTATTTACCTGAGTATCCGGGCGATCGCGGCTTAGGCCTGCGTCCTTGGCTGAATCCGGACACGCCACCTGCGGTCCGAAGAACAGCTTGTACATCTCCACGGGTGTCGCACCCATAAAGTGTTGGAGAATACGAGGTCCCTCCGGATTGAACTCCCATAGACGGAGAGGACGGCGTTTGCAGGGCAGAAGATGCCTGATTAGCATAACCTGCATCACCTTGATCAGGTCGATCTCCCTCGCTTGGAGGTCTCGAATCCGGCCCTGCAGTGGGGGCACGTCCTCGGACGGCCCCAAGTTGAGCCCTTGGTTGACCCACGACATCAGTTGGCGTGGAGGTCCCGGGCGGAATAAGGGCGGCGGCTTTTGCCTGCTGCCCCTTGGAGCGGTGATATAGAACCACTCCTGCTGCCACAGTCCAAGTTCCTCTTGGAAGGAACCCTCGGGCGACGGGGCATCGACCTTTTTGCTTATGGTCGCCCCGCCGCACTCCGCTTGACGCCCCTCGATCATCTTCGGCTCCACCTTGAAGGTCTTTAGCCATAGGCCGAAGTGGGGAATGATGCGGAGGAAGGCTTCGCAGACGATAATGAATGTGGAGATATGGAGGATGGACTCCGGGGCCAAGTCGTGAAAGTCCAGCCCATAGTAGAACAGGAGCCCTCTCACGAAGGGATCCGTCGGGAAGCCTAAACCCCGACGGAGGTGGGATACGAAAACGACGTATTCACCGGGCTCGGGGGCGGGCACTGCCTGCCCTTGGGCAGGCAACCTGTGCGAAACCTCGTAGGCCAGGTACTTGGCCTCGCGCAACTTCAATATGTTCTATCCACCAGCCTTGGAGGTCGGAGCCGGACATGATTGAGGATCCGAAGCGCTCGAATCTGAGGCTCTGGGTGTTGGAACTGGGAGCAGGGAAGAGATTCGATGCGAGATTGAAGAACAATGGCGAGCCTTGGTCCTCTTATAAAGGGGAAGAAATACCAAGGGCCGTCTTTGTGACCGTTTGGGATTCCCCTTCGATAGAGGAGGCGTGGCGACGGGAACGGTTGGGTTACCCACGTACGTATTGATGAGGATCCC